>NC_044039.1:208038829-208241329 GCF_901765095.1 Microcaecilia unicolor
AGGACGTCAGACTCGCAGAAGCCTGCGCGGCCACATTGGTGATCTGCAAGGGCCGACTTCTACATGGAATGTTGCTACTATTGGAGGTTCTACATGGAATGTTGTTACTATTGAGATTCTGTTGCTACTATTGGAGATTCTACATGGAATGTTGCTACTATTGGAGATTCTACATGGAATGTTGCTATTCCACTAGCAACATTCCATGTTGAAGGCTGCGCAGGCTTCTGTTTCTGTGAGTCTGACGTCCTGCACGTATGTGCAGGACGTCAGACTCACAGAAGCAGAAGCCTGCGCGGCCACATTGGTGATCTGCAAGGGCTGACTTCTACATGGAATGTTGCTAGTGGAATAGCAACATTCCATGTAGAATCTCAAATAGTAGCAACAGTGGAGGAGTGGCCTAGAGGTTAGGGTGGTGGACTTTGGTCCTGAGGAACTGAGTTCAATTCCCACTTCAGGCAGCTCCTTGTGACTCTGGGCAAGTCACTTAACCCTCCATTGTCCCACGTAAGCCGCATTGAGCCTGCCATGAGTGGGGAAAAAGTGCGGGGTACAAATGTAACAAAAATAAGTGCATGAGCAGTATTACAAAATCTCCAAACATTAGCTTTAAACTGGCTACCAAATAAACAGTGGCTGCATCCAAGCACAGTTTTTTTTCCCCCTCCTCTTCTACCAACAGTGAGTTAACACTAAAGAATTTTAATATAAAAGTAATGCCATCCCTTGATCCCTTTCTACCCATGCCATTAGAACTTGTTAACCTGAGAATTTTGCAATCTCCTTCAATATCTTCAAAGAAGACACAATTCTTATGATTCATTTGGGAACCATCCTTGCGGGTTTTTGTTTCACTATTCATGTTTTGTATGTTTGAACTATGTAGGATTTAAGGGTTTCCAAATGGACTCTTTTACAACGTGATGCTGTGATGGGTTTTCTGTGGCACTATATTTTCTTCAGTAGATCTCAAAATCACTGGGGAGGGTATGCTCAGAATCAAAAACCTATTCCTCAGGATTGCAGGAACACATTTTTCTGCTCAGATCTCTTAGCTTAACCCCAGGCCTAACCCCTGGTAAGCCTTCCTCAGCTGAGAGGTGCCCACCTCTACCACCAGCTGCCTTTCAGGTGCTGTGGAGGACTTGCAGCTCATCTGCATATCCTTACAGCCTTCTCCGGGGTGACACCCAGGTCCACCCCGATCCACTCAGGGCCTCCGCTCTAGGTGCCGCGTGCCTAACGGCGCGCAGGGCATTTTTCTCTTTGTATCTAATCTTTTTCCAGTTGCTAAAGTACCTTAATCGTTTATGGCCCCTATTCACATTCTCTTCCTAGCTCTGTCCCTTCCTAATCTTTTCCCTCACCCCCTTCCTCTCTCCGCTACAGGAACTCACTTCCCATCCATTGACTTCATCACCTCACCTTCTCTCCTACCCTCTTCCTCCCTCTTGGCTTTTAATCTCCGTCTCTTTCTTCCCTCCATTTTGCCTTCCCCATTCCACCTAAATACCTCTCGCCTTCGACGCCTTCGTGGCCACACCTCTCCTACTCTCCTCCGCTCTCTTTTACTCCTTCTCTTACTCTCAGCTGGTGACATCAATCCCAATCCTGGCCCTCCTCACCAACTATTGTCCAAACTCTACAGATCTCACCGTGACCTCTCTAACCTCATCTCTATTCCTCTACTCCCCTCCTCTTCTCTGCCCTTCTCTTGCACCCTATGGAATGCCCGCTCTATCTGTAACAAACTCCCCTATATCCAGGACCTCTTTATCTCGCGTCACCTCCTTCTGCTCGCCATAACAGAAACCTGGCTCTGCCCTGATGACTCTGCTTCAGTCGCAGCCCTGTGCCATGGCGGTTATCTATTTTCACATACTCCTCGCCCTGCTGGCCGTGGGGGCGGTGTTGGACTACTTCTCTCTCCCTCCTCCAGATTTCAACCCCTTCTTCCACCTCAATCTCACTGTTTTTCCTCCTTTGAAGTCCACTCTATCCGCCTTTTCTCTCCTCTGCCTCTTCGAATAGCGGTCATTTATCGTCCCCCTGATAAGTCCCTTTCATCCTTTCTCAGTGACTTTGACGCCTGGCTTGCCTTCTTCCATGATCCTTCCTCCCCCTCTCTCATCCTTGGTGACTTTAATGATCCTTCCAACTCTTATATTTCCAAGTTACTCGCTTTAACGTCCTCCTTTAATCTCCAACTATGCTCCACCTCCCCCACTCATCAAAATGGTCACTGTCTTGATCTCATCTTCTCCTCCAACTGTTCACCTTCTAGTTTCCTTGCCTCTGATCATCCCTCCTCTGATCACCATCTTATAACTTTCACACTTAAATCTCCTCCCTCCCAGTCCCGTCCTATCCTATCTAATTTATCTAGGAATCTTCACGATATTGACCCTTCATCTCTATCCTCCCATGTTTCAAACCTCCTCTCTACTGTGGCACCATCCACGTCTGTCAACGAGGCTGTTTCTTCTTACAACAATACTCTATCCTCTGCCTTAGACACTCTTGCACCTTTGATGACCCGCCCTGTAAGGCGTACAAAACCCCAACCTTGGCTGACTTCTAATATCCGCTACCTACGTTCCTGTACCCGCTCCGCCGAACGCCTCTGGCGGAAATCTCGGGCCCTTGCTGATTTCTTACACTTTAAGTTCATGCTGACCTCCTTCCAATCTGCTCTTTTACGTGCCAAACAGGATTATTATATCCAACTGACCAACTCTCTTGGCTCTAATCCTCGACTTCTCTTCACCACATTGAACTCTCTCCTCAAGGTGCCCCCTCCCCCTACTCCCCCTTCATTATCTCCTCAGACCCTTGCTGAATTCTTTCACAACAAGGTTCAAAAGATAAACCTTGCTTTCTCTACCTCACCAGCTCTCCCTCCACTAGTCCGTTCCCCTCTCTCTTCTTCCCCTCATTCCCTTTCCTCCTTTCCTGAAGTTACTATTGAGGAAACTACACTTCTCCTTTCTTCCTCAAAATGTACCACCTGTTCCTCTGATCCCATTCCCACCCACCTTCTTAATGCCATCTCTCCTACTCTTATTCCTTTTATCTGTCACATTCTCAACCTCTCACTTTCCACTGCGACTGTCCCTGCTGCCTTTAAACATGCTGTGGTCACACCTCTCCTTAAGAAGCCTTCACTTGACCCTACTTGTCCCTCTAATTACCGACCCATCTCCCTCCTTCCTTTTCTCTCCAAATTACTTGAGCGTGCTGTTCACCGCCGCTGCCTTGATTTTCTCTCCTCACATGCTATTCTTGACCCATTACAATCTGGTTTTCGCCCTCTCCACTCAACCGAAACTGCGCTTACTAAAGTCTCCAATGACCTATTACTGGCTAAATCCAGAGGTCAATATTCCATCCTCATTCTTCTTGATCTTTCCGCTGATTTTGACACTGTCGATCACAGCATACTTCTCGATACCCTGTCCTCACTTGGATTCCAGGGCTCTGTCCTTTCCTGGTTCTCTTCCTACCTCTCCCTCCGCACCTTTAGTGTTCACTCTGGTGGATCCTCTTCTACTTCTATCCCTCTGCCTGTCGGCGTACCTCAGGGTTCTGTTCTTGGTCCCCTCCTCTTTTCTATCTACACTTCTTCCCTTGGTTCATTAATCTCATCCCATGGCTTTTCCTACCATCTCTATGCTGATGACTCCCAAATCTACCTTTCTACCCCTGATATCTCACCTTGCATCCAAACCAAAGTTTCAGCGTGCTTGTCTGACATTGCTGCCTGGATGTCTCAACGCCACCTGAAATTAAATATGACCAAAACCGAGCTTCTCATTTTCCCCCCCAAACCCACCTCCCCGCTCCCCCCGTTTTCTATTTCTGTTGATGGTTCTCTCATTCTCCCTGTCTCCTCAGCTCGAAACCTTGGGGTCATCTTTGACTCTTCTCTCTCCTTCTCTGCTCATATCCAGCAGACCGCCAAGACCTGTCGTTTCTTTCTTTACAACATCCATAAAATCCGCCCCTTTCTTTCCGAGCACTCTACCAAAACCCTCATCCACACCCTTGTCACCTCTCGTTTAGACTACTGCAATCTGCTTCTTGCTGGCCTCCCACTTAGTCACCTCTCCCCTCTCCAGTCGGTTCAAAACTCTGCTGCCCGTCTCATCTTCCGCCAGGGTCGCTTTACTCATACTACCCCTCTCCTCAAGACCCTTCACTGGCTCCCTATCCGTTTTCGCATCCTGTTCAAACTTCTTCTACTAACCTATAAATGTATTCACTCTGCTGCTCCCCAGTATCTCTCCACACTCATCCTTCCCTACACCCCTTCCCGTGCACTCCGCTCCATGGATAAATCCTTCTTATCTGTTCCCTTCTCCACTACTGCCAACTCCAGACTTCGCGCCTTCTGTCTCGCTGCACCCTACGCCTGGAATAAACTTCCTGAGCCCCTACGTCTTGCCCCATCCTTGGCCACCTTTAAATCTAAACTGAAAGCCCACCTCTTTAACATTGCTTTTGACTCGTAACCACTTGTAACCACTCGCCTCCACCTACCCTCCTCTCTTCCTTCCCGTTCACATTAATTGATTTGATTTGCTTATTTTTTATTTTTTGTCTATTAGATTGTAAGCTCTTCGAGCAGGGACTGTCTTTCTTCTATGTTTGTGCAGCGCTGCGTATGCCTTGTAGCGCTATAGAAATGCTAAATAGTAATAGTAGTAGTAGTAATATATCAAGATTACTCCTTGCTCGTGTCTTCTTTATTCATTGCCCTTTGTTTTTGCCCTGTTACAGAAAGAGGTGAAGGTTGATCAGATCTGGTAAAGCATACACATGTGGGTGTAGCATGGAGTGGAGGGAGCAGCCTGATGGTTAGTGCAGTGGACTTAGATCCTGGTGAGCTGGGTTTGGCTCCCACTTCAGTTCCTTGTGACCTTGGGCAAGTCACTTAACCCTCCATTGCTTCAGGTACAAAAACTTAGATTGTGAGCCCTCTAGGGATAGAGAAAGTACTTGAATTTAATGTGTACAGTGCTGTGTACGTGTAGTAGGGCTATAGAAATTATTAGTAGCAGTGGGCTGGAAAAGTCTGGCTAAGCATGCACATGGCTGTTGCAGTCTGCATCCTCTCTGAAGGAGACAAATGGCTGCTGCTGCAGAGCATCCACCATTGACAGGGGTGCCACTGAGGGGTTCAGTCATGGGAGTCGTCTAATTTCAGTCATTGGCAGGACACTTTAGGGTAAGAGAGAAATTATTATTATTATTATTAACATTTGTATAGCGCTACCAGATGCACGCAACGCTGAACACCTGACACAGAGAGACAGTCCCTGCTCAATAGAGCTTACAATCTAAAAATACAGACAGACAAGACAATTAAGGGCGAGGAAAGTACTGGGTGAGAAGGAACAGTGATAGGGGAATTGAGTAGTGGTTAGGAGCCAAAAGCAGTGGTGAAAAGGTGGGTTTTCAGCATAGATTTGAAAACAGGTAGAGAAATGAGGGGAAAACCAAAATAACTTGTATTCCAAACCTTAAATTAAATGCAGAAAATCAGTTAACATATCTGGTTCTCTTTTTTCTCATGACCCTCCAACCTGTTCTGAGCTTACAGGGAGCCCCAGTTGCTTGAATCAGTTCTGTGGCACTTAAGGCTCAGGAAGCAGTTGAAAGTTCTATTAAATACGGGCAAAATGATAGAGACTATTACAGAGCATATACACAAGCATGGATTAATGAGACAAAGCCGCCAACATGGATTTAGTGGAGGGAAATCGTGCCTCACCATCTACTACATTTATTTAAAGGAGTGAATAAACATGTGGATAAGGGCAAGCCGGTCAATATTGTGTATATCTGGATTTTCAAAAGGCATTGGGCATGAAAGACTCCTGAGGAAATTGGAGAGTCATGGGATAGGAGGTAGTGTCCTATTGTGGATTAAAAATTGGTTAAAAGATAGAAAACAGAGAGTAGGGTTAAATGGACAGTACTCTCGATGGAGAAGGGTAGATGGTGGGGTTCTCCAGGGGTCTGTGTTGGGACTGCTACTATTTAACATTTATAAATGATCTAGAGATGGGAATGACTAGCGAGGTAATTACATTTGCTGATGACAAGTTATTCGAAGTTGTTAAATTGCAAGAGGACCTTACTAGACTGGGAGAGTTGGGCGTCCAAATACCAGCAATGCGAGCAAGTGCAAAGTGATTCACGTGGGAAAGAGGAACCAAAACTACAGCCACATGATGCAAGGTTCCACATTAGGGGTCACTGGCCAGGAAAAGGATCTGGGTGTCGTTGCTGATGCATTGAAACCCTTTGCTCAATGTGCAGTGACGGCTAAGAAAGCAAATAGAATGTCAACTACTAGGAAAGGAATGGAAAGCAAAAAATAAGAATATTACAATTCTTTTGTATCGTTCCATGGTGTGACCGCACCTAGGACAGTGTGTGCAATTCTGGTCATCGCATCTCAAAAAAGGTATAGTGGAATAGGACAACTTCTCTAAGTTAGGGTTCTTCAGCTTGGAGAAAAGACGGCTGAAGGGGGGACATGATAGAGGTCTATAAAATACTGAGTGGAGTGGAACGGGTAGAGGTGAATCACTTGTTTACTTTTTCCAAAAAATACAGGACACGGGGGCACACAATGAAGCTACTAAGCAGTAAATTTTAAAACAAACTGGAGAAAATATTCACTCAAAATGTAATTAAACTCTGGAATTTGTTGCCAGAGAATGTGGTAAAAGCAGTTAGCTTAGTAGGGTTTAATAAAAGTTTGGATAATTTCCTACAAGAAAAATCCATAGGCCATTATTAAGATGGACTTGGAAAAATCCACGGCTGCTTTCTAGGATAAGCAGCATAAAATCTGTTATACTGTTCTGGGATGAGACAAAGTCAGCACGGATTTAGTGAAGGGAAGTCTTGCCTCACCAATCTAATGCATTTTTTTGAGGGGGTAAGCAAACATGTGGACAATGGGGAGCCGGTTGATATTGTATATCTGGATTTTCAGAAGGCGTTTGACAAAGTGCCGCACGAAAGACTCCTGAAGAAATTGCAGAGTCATGGAATCGGAGGTAGGGTATTATTATGGATTAAGAACTGGTTGAAAGATAGGAAGCAGAGAGTAGGATTGCGTGGCCAGTATTCTCAGTGGAGGAGGGTAGTTAGTGGGGTCCCGCAGGGGTCTGTGCTGGGTCCGTTGCTTTTAATGTATTTATAAATGACCTAGAGATGGGAATAACTAGTGAGGTAATTAAATTCGCCGATGACACAAAATTATTCAGGGTCGTCAAGTCGCAGGAGGAATGTGAACGATTACAGGAGGACCTTGCGAGACTGGGAGAATGGGCGTGCAAGTGGCAGATGAAGTTCAATGTTGACAAGTGCAAAGTGATGCATGTGGGTAAGAGGAACCCGAATTATAGCTACGTCTTGCAAGGTTCCGCGTTAGGAGTTACGGATCAAGAAAGGGATCTGGGTGTCGTCGTCGATGATACGCTGAAACCTTCTGCTCAGTGTGCTGCTGCGGCTAGGAAAGCGAATAGAATGTTGGGTGTTATTAAGAAGGGTATGGAGTCCAGGTGTGCGGATGTTATAATGCCGTTGTATCGCTCCATGGTGCGACCGCACCTGGAGTATTGTGTTCAGTACTGGTCTCCGTATCTCAAAAAAGATATAGTAGAATTGGAAAAGGTACAGCGAAGGGCGACGAAAATGATAGTGGGGATGGGACGACTTTCCTATGAAGAGAGGCTGAGAAGGCTAGGGCTTTTCAGCTTGGAGAAGAGACGGCTGAGGGGAGATATGATAGAAGTGTATAAAATAATGAGTGGAATGGATCGGGTGGATGTGAAGCGACTGTTCACGCTATCCAAAAATACTAGGACTAGAGGGCATGAGTTGAAGCTACAGTGTGGTAAATTTAAAACGAATCGGAGAAAATTTTTCTTCACCCAACGTGTAATTAGACTCTGGAATTCATTGCCGGAGAACGTGGTACGGGCGGTTAGCTTGACGGAGTTTAAAAAGGGGTTAGATAGATTCCTAAAGGACAAGTCCATAGACCGCTATTAAATGGACTGGAAAAATTCCTCATTTTTAGGTATAACTTGTCTGGAATGTTTTTACGTTTGGGGAGCGTGCCAGGTGCCCTTGACCTGGATTGGCCACTGTCGGTGACAGGATGCTGGGCTAGATGGACCTTTGGTCTTTCCCAGTATGGCACTACTTATGTACTTATGTACTTATGTACTTATGATCTTGCCAGGTTCTTGCAACCAGGGTTGGCCACTGTTGGAAATAGGATGCTGGGCTTGATGGACCTTCTGTCTGTCCCAGTATGGCAACGCTTATGTTCTTATTACACTTACTGTCTTGTCTTGGTCTAGGCCGGTGTGGATCAATAAGTGCTGTGCACTACCGTGTGGACAGTTCTGGTTCTGTTACTTGCTTGAGACTTCTGCTCCCCAGGTAGGCTTGAGCTGGCTATGTGTTCACAGCTGGGGGGTCATTTTTCAAGAGTGGCATCTACTTTTGAGTCAGGCCAATGAATATACATTCTGAAGGGAGCCAGGCTACATTATCTTCAGCCCAGGATGGTTACTGCAGTGACCCAACTGATTACGTTATTTTGGAGGTGGTGATGTAAAATTGGGAAAAATATTATGCCTAGTGTGACAAAAACACTAGATCCCAGCCCAAGCCAGTTAAAAAAAAAAATAAATAAAAGGGGGATGAACAGCAAGGTTCCTGTTACCTAGAGCCATAAATGCCCACTCTGCATTACAATTAAGGTGGTGATGGCTCACTGCTGGAATAAGGATATTAGAAATGGTGGCAAAGTTATTAGATGAAATGGTTAAATTATAAATGGTTGATAAATATGAGGTGCCTGCTGTAAAATTCTCCTAAAAAGCGTGTCGAGTAGACAATGTCCCGTCCTCGTCATTCTCTAAAGCAGATGACTATGTTTTGAGTTTTTTTTTTGGAGAAATGAGCGAAAGTGCTGGTCAAAACTTGCATGGGGGGGGGGGGGGGCTCCTGTGCATTCCTGCTACCAGCATGCCTTCTGAGAGGACATTTTCTGTTGTGGGAAGGACTATGGAAAACTGGAGAGTTAGACTGAATCCTGAGAGTGTTGATATATTATTCATCCAAAGATCAAAAAACCATAACAGTGCTTCACAGGGTATATTTCTCCCCCCTGTTAGGGCGTATTTGGTTGTATTTTGTCCCCCTGGATATTTTAGCAGGGTGGATTAGGGTTTCTTGGGGTAGTAGAAGTCAGCTAATGGGGTTGGAAGGGTAGAGGGTGACTTGGGGAGGGGGAGTTATTTATAGTTGCTTGCTGTTATTCT
Source organism: Microcaecilia unicolor (assembly GCF_901765095.1). Lineage (NCBI taxonomy): Eukaryota > Metazoa > Chordata > Amphibia > Gymnophiona > Siphonopidae > Microcaecilia > Microcaecilia unicolor. Next base: position 208,048,189 of record NC_044039.1, read on the forward strand.
CGTTTTCTACTTGTGATTTATAAACAAGAGTTGTACAGAATATTGTTCCTTTTTAGACTTTAATAAAAAGATGATTTTAAATTTAAGTGTTAGAGGCTAGTGCAGATGAGGACAGAGCTCTTGGGGACGGGGACATAGTTTGCGTGTCATTCTCTAATAACAAGTTCCACTGTGCATTTTTGTCAGTAATGAGAGTGCGTTTCTGTATGCCAGGAAATGGTACCCGTCTTGTTTTACTGTATCAGCTACAGGATTGGATTCCCTGAGTCAGGTGTTTGACCTGAAATGGCATGTGACAAAACAGAGCAGGGAAAAAGTAATTTAGTTGTTCTGCTAATTGTGTAAGTATTTTACATACCCTAGGAAAATGAAATGCTGTCGATCGAGTATTTCAGGACAGTCCTCTCTGCAGATGCTTTGAAACTGTCATGTTCTCCAGGAATCCCTCCATATGTCGTCTTGCTGTCTGCATATTGTGGAAGTGTCAACATGTTCCCAGTTTCTTGAAATGTTAACTTCTTTCAGCGACCTTATGACATTTTTTACTGCATTAACCAGTTTTGCAAAATGGATCATGAAATTCTTTTTCCTTTCTTCTGCCTTAAAATGAGAGAAGCAACATTTTATTAAAGAATGCTGAAGAGATACCGAGTGCATAAGTTGAGGAGGCAGGAAAATTTAGTGGTATGACTGGGGCTTCATTATTTTAAAAATATTTAAGTATCTACTTAACTTGCTTATGCTGTATGCTTCAGTACAGTTCTAAAACCACATCCTTTCCTGCAGCTGTACTCGATGCCTGCATGTTAATTTGCAAAGCACAGGAGCTGCTTAAGTGTCTGCTAAAAATGTGCGTTAAACTTTTATTTGTTACGTCCAGTTTGTGTTTAAAAAAACGCATTATCTTAATTTTGGATGTAGTGCACAATTTAAACTGTACATATATTTAAAGTATCTACCCCACACTTTTCTAGTGGTAGTTCAGGGAAAGTTACATTCAGGTACTACTACTAATAGCATTTATAGAGCGCTGCCAGACTCACGCAGCGCTGAACATTTTACATAGAGAGACAGTCCCTGCTCAAAGAGCTTACAATCTATGTAAAACAGACAGACAAGACATTGCGGGCAAGGGAATTACAGGGTAAAGAGGAACAGGGAAGGAGGAGAGCAAATGAGTAACGGTTAGGGGCCAAAGGCAGTAGTGAAAAGGTGAGTTTTCAACATAGATTTAAAAACAGGTAGAGATGGAGCTAGACGTATGGGTTCAGGAAGACGGTTCCAGGCATAAGGTGCAGCAACCTGGCTCTCCTTCTTTCTTAATCCCTCATCCCCTTCCAATATCCTTGGGGACTTTAACATCCACGCTTACAGTAGGTATTTCCCAAAGGGCTTGAGGCAGTGTGAGGGTTAAGTGACTTGCCAAGGTCAGAAGGCGTGTCAGTGGGATTTGAACCCTGGTCTCTGGTTCATAGCCTTTCCTCTAACCAGTAGGCTATTGCAGTGGTATAGCCGGACCTGACATTATGGGTGGGCGCTATTCCCCCCCCTCCCCCTCGACATTCAGAGCTATTTAACTGGCCAGACACGGCCGCTGACCGGTTAAATAGCATAGCAACGCTTAACTGCAGATATTCAGTGGGAGATAACAGGTTAGCTCCCACTAAATATCTTCTGTTAGCAGCTGGCTGCTAACTAGCTATATCATGCAACATAGCCAGTTAGGCGCAGATATCCAGCGGTTAACTGGCTATGTTCAGCAGGCCTATCTTTTACTGCTATAAAGTTAACCAGTTAGCGCTGAATATTGGCTTAACCGGTTTGTTTTTTGGCAGTAAAAAAAAATAAAAAATCTGTATATTCAATGCTGGTCGCTGGAAACGTCCTGACATTGAATATCCAGGATAAAGGCAGTGGTGTGCTGGAGAGGGAGAGGCCAGATTGGCTCCTAGCAGTGAGTGTTGACCATGGAAAGTAGGCTTGGCTCCCATTGCTGCTGACTCCTGATATAGGTCTGGGGCTAGATGAGTGACCAGACTTCCCCCAGCAGCATGAGATGGGTCTCCTGACCTTGTTGCAGGTTTGTCTCGGTCCTGGAGGGTCACTGGTAATGGAGACCCGAACTGTGCCAGGTGATGTGTGTGGGCAGAGGCCCCTCCCCCCACGCTTGCTAAGTAGGAGGGAAAGACCAGCTGTGGTGACCTTTAGAGTCAGTGTTGCCAGGTGGGCGGTTTTACCGCCCAATTGGGCGGTTTTCCGCGACCCGCCGCGGGAAATTTTTGCCCGCGGCGGGTTGCGGTTTTTTGGGCTGCTTTTTGGGCTTCAGGGCGGTTTTTTGGGCTGCTTTTTCGGCTGCGGGGGGCGGGGTTAATGACGTTTTTGGGCGGGGTTAGTGACGGGGAGGCGGGGCCGATGACGGGGGAGGCGGGGCCGGTGACGGCGGGGGCGGGGTTGATGACGGCGGGGGCGGGGTTGATGACGCGGGGGTGGGGGTGTCAGGGGCGGGGTTTGAGTTTGGGCGGGTTTTGGGCGGTTTTTGTGCTGGATTGGGTGGGAAAAAAATTTTCCACCTGGCAACACTGTTTAGAGTCTCTTTGGGATGCTGTCTATCAGGTCAGTTTTTCTCTGCTGAGGTTTTCTGCTAGAGTTTCTGGAGGAATAACTTAAGGATTCCTAAACTTTCCCAGACCCCCCTTTAAAATTCTTTTTCACCATTTCTACAGGTGGAATCATATAGGTTTTGAAGATTCCATCGGAAGCTGTGCCACTGTTGGTTAGTGTTTGCTGTTTAGATAGTCCAGAGATAGCTCTGGACTTACATCTTATATTTGGTGTTCTAAATTGTTTTTTCCCTTTTTTTTTTTGCTCCCCTGATTCGTGAATCGGTTACCTTTTATTGAGTGCAAAGTGTTTTATTTTTCTTGTGGTTTATTGATTTATTTCTTCTCTGATATTGGATTGTTTTTCCTTTTCACTATGTGACAAATGGTGACTTGTATGATTGTACGATATCAATGTTAAAAAAAAAAAAGAAAAAAAAAGAAAAGGTATGAAGGAATCTGTCTACAACAGTTCTTGCCTAATTACTCTGGCTAGGCTGGAGAAAATAAAAGGATAGCCCTTGATGGACACCTTATTTTAAACCGATCTATAAATAGCTTTAAAAACTACATTTTAAGGTCTAATAATTACATTAGTGATTTTAGATATAAGCAAAAAAAAAAAAAAGATAATAAACTACTAAACATTTGAAGATGGGCAGGGAGGGGGCCTGACGTATGGGCTCAGGGAGTTTATTCCAAGCATAGGGTAAGGCGAGGCAGAAAGGGCGGAGCCTGGAGTTGGCGGTGGTAGAGGAGGGATTTGTCCTGTGAGCGGAGATTTCGGAACTTTCTCTCTACTACTACTACTACTTAACATTTCTAGAGCGCTACTAGGGTTACGCAGCGCTGTACAAAATAAACAAAGAAGGACGGTCCCTGCTCAAAGGAGCTTACAATCTAAAGAACGAAATGTCAAGTTGGGGCAGTCTAGATTTCCTGGGTAGAGGTGTAGAGGTTAGGTGCCGAAGGCGACGTTGAAGAGGTGGGTTTTAAGCAGAGATTTGAAGATGGGCAGGGAGGGGGCCTGGCGTATGTCTGACTCCACCTCTTTTTCTACTGTCCAGCTCTGAACTCCTCCTGATATTAAGCCTTAACTGTACTGTTCTGGATCTCGAGTATTGTTAATATAACTTACATTTACTATGTTAAAGTACATTTTATTAAATCCAACTCCACCCAAAATTGCTTCCAACTCTGACTCCAACTCCACAACTCCTGTGTAGCTGCAGCATTTCTACTTTTAAAGCTGGAATTTTCCACGACACAGAGGTGATTTGACATTTCCTACTTTTCCTGTTCTGTTTTTCCCCGAAATGACAGGAAAATAAACCCACCTGAAATGTTTGCTGTCGTAAAAAGTGAGTATTTTTAGAAAGTGTGCTCCATTAACAATATTACTCTTGAAACTAACCAAAGAAAAAAACTGAAAATTTCCATAAAGAAATGAAAATACTTTGGGCTGCATACCCCTAGTTCTTCGAGTAAAGAACAGTGGAAGAAGTAATGTGATCTTTTTGAAGTTGAGTTTGGGGTTGTAGCCTGTCTGACATAGCTGCCTGGATGTCTCGCCGCCATCTGTAACTAAACATGACCAAGACTGAGCTTCTTATCTTTCCCCCTAAACCAACCTCTCCTCATCCCCCATTCTCTATTTGTGTGGATAGTACTCTCATCCTCCCTGTCTCATCATCACATAACCTTGGGGTCATCTTCGACAACTCCTCTCTCTCTTTCTCTGCACATATTCAACAGACTTCTACAACCTGTCGTTTCTTTCTCTATAATATCACCAAAATTTGTCCTTTCCTTTCTGAGCACACTACTAAAACCCTTATCCACGCTTTTATCACCTCTCGTTTAGACTATTGCAACTTGCTTCTCACAGGTCTCCCATTAAACCATCTCTTTCCCCTTCAATTTGTTCAGAATTATGCTGCATGACTTATATTCCGCCATTGTTGCTATTCTCATATTGGCCCTTTCTTCAAGTCACTTCATTGGCTTCCTATCCATTTTCACATACAGTTCAAACTCCTCATACTGACTTATGTGTTCGCTCTGCAGTTCCTCAGTTCCTCTCCACTCTTATTTCTCCCTACACTCCTCCCCGGGAGCTCCGTTCATTGGGTAACTCTCTCTTATCTATACCCTTCTCCCCACTGCCAACTCCACTCTGTTCATTTTATCTTTCTGCACCGTATGCCTGGAATAGACTTCCTGAGCCATTGGTCAAGCTCCATCTCTGGACGTCTTAAAATCTAGACTAAAATCCTACCTTTATTCCTCAGAAATATTTCCTTAATTATTACTTCGAAAGGAGTGAAGCCTGTGAAAACTGGGATTGCTTTAATCAGTGGGATTTGAATTAGAGTCTTAAGTATATGTATTAAATAATTTCTGGTTTTTAAAAGAGAGAGAATAATAAGTATGTTCTCAATGAAATGAATTGACTATACACCGTATTTGGTCTTGAAGAAGCCAACCAGATGATCAGTGTGGAGTGGAGGAGTGGCCTAGTGGTTAGGGTGGTGGACTTTGGTCCTGGGAAACTGAGGAACTGAGTTCGATTCCCACTTCAGGCACAGGCGGCTCCTTGTAACTCTGGGCAAGTCACTTAACCCTCCATTGCCCCATGTAAGCCACATTGAGCCTGCCATGAGTGGGAAGGCGCGGGGTACAAATGTAACAAAAATAAAATATTGGAGATTCTACATGGAATGTTGCTACTATTGGAGTTTCTACATGGAATGTTGCTATTCCACTAGCAACATTCCATGTAGAAGGCTGCGCAGGCCTTTGTGAGTCTGACGTCCTGCACGTACGTGCAGGATGTCAGACTCGCAGAAGCCTGCGTGGCCACATTGGTGATCTGCAAGGGCCGACTTCTACATGGAATGTTGCTAGTGGAATAGCAACATTCCATGTAGAATCTCAAATAGTAGCAACAGTGGAGGATTGGCCTAGTGGTTAGGGTGGTGGATTTTGGTCCTGGGAAACTGAGGAACTGAGTTCGATTCCCACTTCAGGCACAGGCAGCTCCTTGTGACTCTGGGCAAGTCACTTAACCCTCCATTGCCCCATGTAAGCCGCATTGAGCCTGCCATGAGTGGGAAAGCGCGGGGTACAAATGTAACAAAAAAAAATGTGGAATAATGAATTAGATGAGTAATATCTGGGGATAATCAGGTTAATACCATATTTTCTTTTTTCTGTTTAATTGATCTCCTTGTCTTATCTCACTCTCCCTATTTTTCTTCACTTTGTGGTCTAAGAAAGAGAAAGATTGTATATAATCCATATATCTAGTTGGGATTGTTTTCTTCTTATCTTGTATTAATGTGCAGTCATCTCTGTATTACTGTTTGCAAGTGACCCTTGTAAAATGAAAAATTATAAATAAATGATGTAAAATCCTACCTTTGTGATGCTGCTTTTAACTCCTGACCCCTATTCACTTGTTCAATACCAATGTATGTTTTATTACAGTCCTGCTTGTAAATTCTTATTAACGCCAATTTGTGTCAAGCCGCAATTATCAGCACTGATTGGCTTGTTAACTAATTAAGTTGCACATGCAAATCCAGAATACGACTGGATTTGCACGCACAACTTAAGTCGCACTATATAGAATCTGGGGGAATACTCATATTTCAGTCAGCACGGGTCGCGTATAATAATGTCATCCGCAAACATACTGATATGGTATTATTTGTTTCCCACTTTTATTCCCTCTAAGGGGGGGGGGGGGCATCCCTGCCTAGTTCCCCATATTGACTTGAAACGCCTAAAGACTAACTTGTTCGAAAAGGCATACTCAAATGACCCAACCTAAATGCCTTAACCACGCAAACACAACAATATAAATGTTTGTATTGGACTTAACTTACTTTCCCCTTGACCCCCAATAAGTCTGTCAATTCTGATCATTATCTGTCATTACAAAGTGAAGTATTGCCACTACTGCACTATGTAAGCCACATTGAGCCTGCAAATAGGTGGGAAAATGTGGGATACAAATGCAACAAATAAATAAATTATTCCCACCTTAGTAATTCCCTTATTTGTCCTGTTTCTGTCCTGATTAGGTTGTAAGCTCTGTTGAGCAGGGACTGTCTTTTCATATTCAAGTGTACAGCGCTGTGTACATCTAGTAGTAGTTTTTAGTTTGAAGGATTCAATCAGAGCTTTGAGGTATTTGCTCTGACCCAAGAGAAAGACTTACACAGTAGTGCTATGTGGCTCAAAGCTGGCATTATTTATTTTTGAAGCCTAGGAGCATTGGTCTGCTGACGTGTGGCTTTATATCCCCAGTGGCAATCTTTGAAATCGTTTATTGGTGACTTCTGTTGGGACAAAATGCATTGCAAGTTTCTGATTTATAATGTCCGATATAACAACAATTTCTACTCTTTTTCCAGCTATTTCCTTGTATCCCTTCTCCCAACCCTCTTTACCCTCTTCTCCCAACCCTCTTTACCCTCTTAGTTTCATAAACATGAAGGTCTTTATTCTTAACCCCGCTCTTATGCCTCTTCAAAATTACATCTTTCCCTCCAACCCAAGGACCCAGACACTATCAACTTTAGACAGCCCGGAACACTGCAGCTAGACTCGTATTCGGAAAAACAAAATATGAAAGTGCTAAACCCCTATGAGAAAAACTACACTGGCTACCACTTAAAGAACGCATCAAAATATGTACCCTAGTTCACAAAATCATTCACGGAGACGCTCCAGCCTACACGTCAAACCTGATAGACTTGCCACCCAGGAACGCTAAAAAGTCATCCCGCACATTCCTTAATCTTCACTTCCCCAACTGCAAAGGTCTAAAATACAAACTAACGCATGCGTCAACCTTTTCCTACTTGAACACACAATTCTGGAACGCACTGCCGCGCAACTTAAAAAAAAGATCTATGAACTAACCAACTTCCGCAAACTACTGAAGACACATCTCTTTGACAAGGCATACCACAAAGATCAACAAATGTGAACCCTTACACATATATCCAGAACTGCCTCACGATATTTGCTTGTTATTCTATCATCCTGCTTTATCATTATCATGTTACCCAAGATCCTTATGCAATACTAAATGTATATTTTCTTACATATTTCCACTATTCATGATGTAATGTAAGCCACATTGAGCCTGCAAAGAGGTGGGAAAATGTGGGATACAAATGCAATAAATAAATCAATACAGTCCTTCCCCTGAAAATCTCGGTGCGGGGCCTAGCCTTTCATTCTGGCTTATCATGCTTTCCCTACTAGTGCACAGAATTTAAATGCCAAAAAAAAAAAAATCCTGTCTGTCCAGCTCTGACTAAACTTCTTCGGGTCCCTCTCATGGGCAGGGCTAATCCCTTTAGCCTAAATGTATGCTTCTGTGCCATAGTAGTAAGGTCCACAGCTCTGGAGGTTAATGGATATGTCTTTTTACTCAAGGAAGTGCAGTCCCACCTCGGCCACAATATGATAAGGAGGGTTGGGTGCAGACTCTCCACAGACATGGCCCCATACAAAGGTTTAAAAGCAAAATAACTCTTTAATGTACTCACATTTAGGTGTCAAATGGTGAAATTCCATTCCAACTGAAATAAAAACGTATCTCTAGCTACTTTCTGCAAATTCCTAAAGGCTTTTCAGTTAGTTTCTACACTAACTGTAATGAGTCAATGTTTCTGAACCGAAATGATTATTCTGCTGGTGTCTTTGAGCAATATTACTGTAAACTTCTCTGTTGCTTCACATTGTCATATAATTTAGCTCTGTAAATGGTGTGAATCTAATTTTTTCTCAAATGTAAGCCATGTAGAACTGAATAATGGAATGCAGATCATGTTGGATGTAAGTAACAGTAAATAAATATGCCAAAGCACATTTACTTCACAGTTGTGGTAAATTGTAGACTTTCAAGAGACTATTTCCAATTTGCCCATAGGCCTGTCTCCTGCCAGGCCCCCAAGTCACAATGTGCACTATCTTAACGTCAGTTTAAAACAACTGGGGCCTGGCTCTGGCTTCCACAAGGTTCCGAAAACTTTTTCTACCTTATTTATTTATTACAATTTGTACCCCGTGCTTTCCCACACATAGCAGGTTCAATGCGGCTTACATAATATATAAAATTACAAAGTCCTGAGGGAGAATATTACAACTGTATTAAACATAGTAATAGGAAGACCTAAGAATATATAAGATCAACCTGGAAAGGTGCAACAAGGATAGGATAGGCAAAAGGGAATGGAGGGGTATGATGTAGGTAAGATGGCAAAGAAAGGACTAGGGGATGAGCATGAAGGAGATTGGAAAACAGTCTAAGATATAATTATCGTCAGAATAGGAATCATGATGGTGGGTTTATAAGGTTAATTCGGGACGTTTGGGTAAGCTTGCTTGAAGAGATGGGTTTTCAACATTTTTCTAAAGGGTAGATAGTCGTTCATTGCTCAGATGGATCTTGGTAGAGCGTTCCAAAGCTGGCTGCCCAAGAAGGAGAAGCTGGATGCATAGGAGGATAAGTCTTTTGCTACATAGGTTGTGAAAGTGGATTTTAATTGGTTAGAATCAGGGGCTACAAATCCCGCACTGCTTTGGGATGTAAGATTAAAGTCTAGCCAAAAGGTCTCCCCTCTGGAACTAGGTAACTTGGCATCTCTATTTAAGCTGCTCTGGTCACTTAGATTTTGCTGAGTTCTGTCAGCTTTTTTTTTTTTTAATCTAGGTGACTGTTGATCTGTCAGTACCTTTACTTTGGCTGGCTCATTCTGTTAAGAGTACTTAGTGGGGGTGTGGGCAGCTGTTAGGTGGGGACTCTCAAGACTTGAGTACTAGACAAGAGAAAAAGATGAGAACTAGGATTGGCCTAGTGGTTAGAGTGGTGGACTTTGGTCCTGAGGAACTGAGTTCAATTCCCACTTCAGGCACAGGCAGCTCCTTGTGACTCTGGGCAAGTCACTTAACCCTCCATTGCCCCAGGTACAAATAAGTACCTGTATATAATATGTAAGCCGCATTGAGCCTGCTATGAGTGGGAAAGCGCGGGATACAAATGTAATCAAATAAATTCAAATCAAATAAATTCAAGGTAAATCTTTAATGTCGCTGTACCTCCAAGAAGTGCATCCAACAAAAAAAAAAAAAAAGGACAAACAAGATTTACTGAAAGCAAAGAGTTTGAGAAGAAGCTTGGCTTAAATCCCAATAAATGAATAATTGAGGCATTGGGGAGCAAGGCAAAAACAGGAACCTAATGCATGACAGAATAAGAAAACAAGACTGAAGCAGCAGGCAGGAAGGTCAGAGGCAGGGTAGAAATACTCAAGCCTGCCCTGGGCCTGGTCCCCACTATGCCACTTGAGGATAGTTCACTGGAAACAGCGAAGATGACTCAAAAATAAGTCTCTTGACAATGCTTGGTAAAGCCAAGTTTATGTCACTGTAAAGACTCGACACGGCTGTGTTTCGGCCAACTGGCCTGCCTCAGGAGTCTATAAAATCTAAGTTAAAACATAAAATTGTACAATGTAAGTAAAATAAAATGAAAGTGAAAACTTTAAAATCTGATAAACATGCATGTAATTAAATAAAAGGAAAATTGAAAAAAAAAATGACAAACATAAAAAAAATATACATCCATTAAAAAGGAGTAGAAGAAACATACATATTGTGGGAATATAAAACCACATTTGCAATCTATCTTTAAGATGAATTTAGCTTTAAATTCCTTTAAATCAACCATAGTTAGACACCATCATGTTGTGTATCCAAAGTGAATAAACATAAAAAGGAAACCATGAAGTACATCCAGAATAAAAGTGTTAGAACATTATAAAACATTCCACAGTTCATATCAGGCCATACAAACTTTTTATCAAAAACCATGTATGTGTATACAAGTTACAAGTTACACACATATATAGTATATGCCAAAATATATTTATTTATTTGTACATTTATACCCCACATTTCCCCCACAGTTTTGCAGGCTCAAAGTGGCTTACAATGCACTGATAACTAATGCCAGATCAGAGGTGATACAGTTACAATTAAATTAGAATCAAATAGATAGAATCAAAGAAACTTAAAATATAAAAAATGTATAAAGAATTATGTGTATATACCTCTGAGGTTACCAGGAAGGTTATCAGGAATAGAAGACTCAAGGGCTGATGTAGAAGCTAGTGTGGGCGGAAGCGCATGGTTGGAGAGATGTCTGCGCATAATTTTATGGCTGCAGAGAAGTTTCACCCAGAAGATAGTACTGCGTAATTCTGTGTGTAGGACACTGGCGAGCATATTAAAATAAATGCTAATGAGGCTATCGGCTATTTGGCAATAATACAGAGACGTATGTAGAAGACTTTTAAAGTGAGCACAATACTAGAACTTGAATGCTAAGTCTGGGGAGGTATGGAGTGATTAGTTGAGAGGATTTAATGCCGATTTTTGTATTTTTATTTTTTCTGTGAGCATAGCAGTACCTATAACTTCTCTAAGACAGACTAAAGTGATGGTTCTACACACGGGTCTGAGCAGAAAAGTTCATCTGCACATGTACTGGAATGTTTGCATAAATGTTAGCAACACAAAAATGTTTATGCACAAGAAATTTATCCCCAGAATAACACTTCAACACATGTGCAGATGTGCTGACACTTCTCGTTTTGCTCAGATTTGTACAAAACAAGCTGCTCCTGGTGCAGAACCTTGTTATGGGTAGCCTTACCCTGATTGGCGTATAAATTCTGTGCACTTTGAATTTGCATATGATTAGCTTCCCGTATCGGCATGCATTTGTCTTAGAAGATGTGCACTTAGCCATCGAAACACAGCGTTAACGTGTATAGTAACATATAACATAGTAGATGATGGCAGATAAAGACCTGTACAGTCCATCCAGTCTTCCCAAACAAGATATACTCGGCATAGGGTATGATGCAGTACTGCATACGCATGGTTGATCTTGATTTGTGCTTGCCATTTTTGGGGCACAGACTGTAGCAGTCTGCCTAGCATTGGCCTTGTTCCCCAACTAATGAAGCTGTCATTGAAGCCCCACTCCAGCCCATCCAGATCTGCCCGGACCGTAGAAATCTGCCCAGTACTGGCTTTTCTTCCCAATTACTGGAGTTGCCATCTAACACTGCTATGTTCGTTTGGTTCCATCCTTTTTCCATACAGGATTCTTTTGTTTATCCCACGCATTTTTGAATTCTGTTACCATTTTCATCTCCACCACCTCCCACGGGTTGACATTCCAGGTATATTACTACCCTCTCCATGAAAAAGTACTTCCTGACATTCCTGAGTCTGCCCCCCTGCAACCTCAAATCATGTCCTCTACTTCTACCACCTTCTCGTCTCTGGAAAAGGTTTGTTTGTAGATTAATACCTTTCAAATATTTGAAGGTCTGCATCGGACTCTCAGCTGGGAATGGACTGGCTAGAGGCACATTGACTATTTTCTTCTGGAAGATGGGTACCTTGGAACCCAGGAGTCACTAGTTGAGGTCGGCTAATGCATAACAACTATTTATTATTTCAGACTTTTGATATACCACAAATTGATCCTGGGCAGGCGACTTAACTGGTTGACGACAACAATTAAAACTACATGCTCCTGTGCTGACAGTGGGGGTTGGAAGAGGGCAGGGAGGATGGGCAGGGGCAAATGGAGGAGGGGGGGGGAGAGGAGAAGGCTAAGAGAAGCTGAAGCAAACGGTGCAGGAAAGAGATGAGTCTTAAATGACTGTAAAGGCATAGCAGTTCTGAAAGATGAAGAGAAGGGCATTCCAGAGTTTAGGACCTAAATATCTAAAAGAAGTGTCACGGGAAAGCGAAAGGTGGAGAGCAGAGAAGGATGGAATGCAGAGGAGATATACTACTACTACTTAACATTTCTAGAGCACTACTAGGGTTACGCAGCGCTGTACAGTTTAACAACAAAGGACAGTCCCTGCTCAAAAGAGCTTGCAATCTAACAGGCGAAGTGTCAAGTGGGGAATAAAGGATCAACAATTTAAGTAGGCAGGAGCATTGGGAAAGCACCCTTTAAAGATCATGAGCAGTTTGAAGTGGACACAGGAGGTTTATGGGGAGCCAATGTTCGAGCCCGAGTAGGGGAGGGGGGGTGATGTGATAGTGCTCAATGATTCATTTTGATGGCTGTGGATTGAATCAGCTGTAGACGTTTTAATGAGTATAAAGGGAGTTGGCATACAAAGAATTACAGTAAGGATGTAAAAAGACTTGAAGTGGTTCAAAGAAAAGTGATGAAAATGGTACGGGATTTGGATTGCAAGAGGTACAAGGAGAGACTTACTGACCTGAACATGTATAACCTGGAGAAAAGGAGAAGTGGGTAATACGATACCTTTTCAAATATTTGAACATCTGTATTAATCCGCAAACAAACTTTTTTCAGAGATGGGAAGGCAATAGAACTAGAGGACATGAATTGAGGTTGAAAGGGGGCAGACTTGGGAATAGTGTCAGGAAGTATTTTTTCACCGAGAGGGTGGTAGATACATGGAATCGCCTCCCGCGGGAGGTGGTGGAGATGAAAGCGGTAATGGAATTCATCAAAATGTGTGGGATAAACACAAAGAAATCCTGTTTAGATGGAATGGATCCAAAGAAGCTTAGGAAGCAACTCCGGTAATTGGGAAGCAAAGCCAGTACTGGGCAAACTTCTACAGTCTGTGCTTTGAACGTGGCTGGACAGATTTCAACTTCAGCTTCAGAAGTTGGGGAACAAGGCCAGTGCTGTGCAGACTTCTACGGTCTGTGCCCTGATCATAGCTGAATAGATTTGGATGGGCTGGAGCGGAGCTTTTCAGGGGCTTCGACGTTAACTTCAGAAATGTTAGAACAAGGAGAGTGCTGGGCAGACTTCTGTGGTCTATGCAAGGACAAATCAAGACCAGGTGTACATATGAACTATCACATACTATATGTAATGAGTTTTATCTTGTTGGGCAGACTGGATGGGACCATACAGGTCTTTATCTGCTATCATGTACTACGTTACTATGTAATGACTAAAGCAAGGATAATGGGGCGAATAGACCGTGGGAAGAGGCGTGGATGAACGGATCAGGTGCAGTGTAATGTGAGAAAAGAAGATCTTGTTATATTATGCATAAAATGTCAGGTTCCCCCCCCCCCCCCCCCCATTCCCACATTGTTTAAACAAGTGTTCAACCCTAGTGTGATCTAGAGGAGAGAAGATTTCACTTTTTGTTTGCATGCTGTTACACTCCCTGCTGCCTTTTCTTGTGTGCACTCTCCCTGATCATGCAAGTAGCCTGTCACTGTAATATTCAGTTTGATTAGCTCACACTCTGTGATAAGGATTAGCCTTCTGACAGCTCTTTAAAAGAATAACATAGGATAAGTAACTGCCATTTTAGCATTCTTGTTTTGGGCTTTTATGACCAACTCCTCAGTTTTTGGTTTTATTTTTAACTGGCCATAGAACAGATTAAGTTACCGGATAAATGTGTGTTCGTCAAACTATATCAGCCTGGTAACTCCTTCAGGATAGGGTCAGGGAGTACAAAACATTGGGGTGGAGCCTGGTATATTCATTCCCAGTCAGAATGAGGCATCTGACTGAAACCTTTTAACTCTTCTAATTTAGAGTAGTTACCTCTCCCTCAAAGTTTGTAAAATTGTTTTTCTCTAGTATTAAAATATAAAACAATTATATACACTTTTTTTTAGTATAACAGAGGGAAAAATACTCTCTTGATTCTCTTCTGTTCTAGAAATCCCAGACAAACTAACCAGCGTGTTAACAAACGTGTGAACAATGATGTCAACCTGCGGATTCAGAATCTCACGATCCTGGTTAGACATATCAAGGACTATTATCAGGTATGTTCCCCAGTTCAAACTACTGGCTCTGTTGTGAGCAGTTTTACGTTGCTAGTGTTCCGCAGTTCAACACATGCAGGTTCATAGTGAGCTGTTAAGTATGCTTGACGCATGCTACAGCAAGCTCTGGATGCATGTCAGTTTATACATACAACACTGTACCGGCCGTGTGTATTTAACACGTGCATGGCTTAATCTTTTTATACATACAACGTTGTACCGGCCGTGTGTGCTTAACACGTGCATGGCTTAATCTTTTTATACATACAACGTTGTACCGTCCGTGTGTGCTTAACACGTGCATGGCTTAATCTTTTTATACATACAACGCTGTACCGGCCGTGTGTGCTTAACATGTGCATGGCTTAATCTATTTATACATACAACGCTGTACCGGCCGTGTGTGCTTAACACGTGCATGGCTTAATCTTTTTATACATACAACGCTGTACCGGCCGTGTGTGCTTAACACGTGCATGGCTTAATCTTTTTATACATACAACGCTTTACCGGCCGTGTGTGCTTAACACGTGCATGGCTTAATCTTTTTATACATACAACGCTGTACCGGCCGTGTGTGCTTAACACGTGCATGGCTTAATCTTTGAGACAAGCATATGCTACTGGCAGCATCAACCTGGTTTGTCTCGAAGATTAAGCCATGCATGTGTAAGTACACACGGCCGGTACAGTGAAACTGTGAATGGCTCATTAATCAGGCAGTATATAAAAAAAAAAAATAGAAAACAAGACATGACGTGCTGATTAAATATTGTGCTTAGGAGAGTTTTAGGCGCTGGGCAATTATTGGATGCTGTTAGAACTAACTATATGGCTCCCCGCCGCTGAAGAGTTTAGTGGAATATTCAGTGAGTTTATGAGTGATTTATCATAGTTTATACATACACGTGTTACTGACACATTTTAAATTCAAGATTGAAAAATTTTTATAGGCATGATTCAGTTTTCCTATATATTTTTTATGCTTTATCTCATTTGTACTACCGTGTTTCCCCGAAAATAAGACACTGTCTTATATTAATTTTTGCCCCCCAAAATGCGCTAGGTCTTATTTTCAGCGGCTGTCTTATTTTTCGGGGAAACATCGGGGTTGGCCTGCCCCCCGCCCTCCGTCGCTCCTGGAACTAACCTTAAACGCCTCCTTTCACCTTCGCAGCAAGTAGCAGCAGGGCAGGCCACTCCTTCCTTCCGTGTCCCGCCCTCGCCTGACGTAACGTCCGCGAGGGTGGGGCACGGAAGGAAGGAGAGGTCTGCCCTGCTGCTGCTTGCTGCGAAGGTGAAAGGAGGCGTTTCAGGTTAGTTCCGGGAGCGACGGGGGGTGGGGGGGGCAGCCCGGGGGCGGCCTTGTCCGGCTCTCGGCGGCCCTGCTTTCAAACAAAAATTTGCTAGGTCTTACTTTCGGGGGAGGCCTTATATCTACCAATTCAGGAAAACCTCTACTAGGTCTTATTTTCGGGGGATGTCTTACTTTCGGGGAAACAGGGTATTAAAGCGTACAAACTTGTTAACCTTTCAAACATTAACCTTTCAATGAGTGAAGTGAACTTTCTGTGGTGGGAGTCAAAACCTGCAAAGTCCAAAGAGGTAAAGCTGATGACCATCAGATTTATATAGGGTGAAGGTTTTTGGATTTCTTTGTTGGAGCAGATTCTATAAAGGCTGTTGTAATAAAGCAGCACTAAGCTTGACTTTTTTGTTATTCTTCTGTTTTGGTGTGGATTGTTTTGTGTGTGTACTAAGATTACTTAGTTTTAGTGCACAAAAGTATCTAGGTCAACATGCAAAATGCATAGAGAGTTATTAGTTTAAGCTGTTTATTTCCTATGATAGTGCTGAATCTTTACTTGACATTTCTTTCTGTCGACTTTCCACACTTGCTCATCTTCCAATGTGGTATATATCATTCAGTGTAAAAAATGTAACGAAGGATGCTATATTGGAGAAACAGGCCAGATGCTTAAGACAAGATTCAATTTACATAGACATCACATGAACAATACTGGTGCCAGCAGGGTTCCCACACCTGTTGGTCAACATTTTACAGGACCAGGACACTGTACCAGTGACTTCACAGTGAGAATACTGAAAAGTAACTTTAAAACCATACAAGAACCTAAGACCTTTGAAGTCAGAATGATTGAATATTTTAACACCCAACAGAAAGGACTTAACAAGGATCTGGGGTTCCTAGCCCATTATAAACCATAAAGCTGTATGTCTCTGTTGATCACCCTACCCCTCACCTATCCACACCCATCCTGTTAGAATATCAATGATATGCTTTGATGTCCCCATGCATACCTCCTACCAACCCCCATCCTCCCACCCTGTCAGACTGTCATAGTAATGCTTGAATGTTTTCACTTATATACACTGTCAGCTAGCACATTTGCTTATTTCCGATCTGAGGAAGAAGGGCAACCTTCGAAAGCTAATCAAGAAATGTATTAAGTTATGTCCAATAAAAAAAGGTGGTATCTTATTTTCTTTTCCATGTTTTATTTTGTTTGATTTCTATTGATAACCACAGGTGTATTAAAATTTTTTTTTTTTTTAAATTACAACAACCAAAGATAGAGATTCTCTAAGTTGTGGACCTCAAAGATAGTATTCCCATCTTGAAGACCTACTGAGCTATGTGGGGCCTCATTGGTCCCAGAGTAGGTTCTAAGTACCCCCTCCCAAATATATATTTACTCACTCACGCCAAACTGTTCTGTATCTTCAGTGCCAGCTCCTACTGACCACCATTGTGAAAATGACAAGAGTTCAGCTGAAATTAGTGACCTAAACTGCTAAAACTTGAAAATTGGCAAGAGTAGTTGTTGAAAATGGGAGGATGCTTTTCTTGAATTGAATATGGGGGGAAGGGGGTGACCTGAGTGGTGATTTGGTTGCTGGGTGAGGGTTTTCTGATTTTCCTTGCATGGATGTGCTGGAGTAGGGTCTCCCTGACTTCAGTGTCCTGGGGCACGTAACTTAAATTGGTCTAGTCTTAAATTTTACATTCATCTTAATGCACTGACTTTTACTTTAGTACTCTCTCCAAACAGGCTTTAGCAGCTTCTGCTTTTCTTAGTTGTTCCTGTATTCAGAGTATATACCCAAAGTTTTTCCCAGAACTAGGCTCCTCTTCCCAGCTTTCTCGGACAACATCAAGAATTCCTCTGGGTCTTCTCCCATACAGTAACGCAAAGGGAGAGAACTCTGGGGCATCTCTCAAATGGCAGTATATAGGCGAGGAGGGTGTCCCAGTTTTTCCCATCTTCATCTCCAATCTTTTTCAGCATTTGTTTAAGCATCTTGTTAAAACACTTAGTCCATTTGTCTGGAGGTGGTATACGGAGGTTCTCAGGGTTTTCACCTTCAGCGAATCACAGACCTGCTTCATGACTCGTAACACAAAGGTTGTCCCCTGATCGGTGAGGATCTCTATTGCGATTCCCATGCAGGAGAAGACTCCACAGGGCCCTAGAAATGGTAGTGACCTTCATATTTTGCAATGCAGTGGCTTCTGGGTAGTGACCAGGATATATTTGTTGCCTTGGGTGGTTTGCTTTACGGGTCTCACAAAGTCCATGGCCACTCTCTCAAATGGGATTTTGACAACTGGTATGGTCACAAGAGGGGCGAGTTGGAACCCTTGTAGGACTGATTAATTGGCAGGCTGGGCAGGGCATGCATTAAAGAATTAGACCAATTATCTACTCTTGGGTTTTCTTCTCAGCTAAGTGACACCCTAATGGTGGCTGTGGGCTAACTACATGATTTTCCTGTGATAGGATTGAGGCACTAAAAATGACTTCTCTTCCAAGGATCCTTTGGGTGTCTCTGGCATTAGCGTGTGCTAAAAACGCTAGCAATTTGGAATTACCACCCGGATACCGCATGGTCCGGTGATCATTTCATTTTTTTATGAGCATCCACTATGTGCGCTGGAAAATACTTTTATTTTCCGGTGGGTGGTAATCCATCATTTGAACGCGCATTGACCATTACCGCCTGGTTAATGCATGAGACATTACCACTAAGTGAATGGGTGGTGGTAAGGTCTCAGACTCAAAATGGATACGTGCCAATTTTCATTTTGCCACACATCCATTTTCGGTCCCCCAAGAAAGGTATTTTAATCTGCGCATGTCCAAAACACACTCCTACACTATCGCAAGCCACTCTTCAGCACTCCTTAGTAAAAGGACCCCTTAATTAATTTTGCCACTAATGGGTGTTCAGAGACAGGTTCATTCTGTGTGCTTGGCACTAAGATGGATTCAGCTCTTGTTCAAATGATTTAAGTTGAACAGTGAGAGGAGATATTGAAAGAGATATGGCATTAAGCATTTGCTGAATAGCTTACCATAAACTAGATCCTTTCCCAGTGGCGTTCCTAGGGGGGCTGACACCCGGGGTGGATCGCCGATGTGCCTCGCCCCCTGGGTGCACGCCGCTGGGGGGGGGGGGGGTGCCGCACGCCTGGCCTCCGTTCGTTCCATGCTTCTTCTCTGCCCCGAAACAGGAAGTAATCTGTTCCGGGACAGAGAAGAAGCATGGAACGAACGGAGGACAGGCGCGCGCGGCACCCGGGGCGGCCCGCCCCCCCTGCCCCCCCCCCCCCCCCAGGAACGCCACTGTCCTTTCCATTTTAAATTCAAAGAACATCTGATGGTTGGTCTCTGACATGAGCAGAGTATCTTGAATCTCTACAGGCACTGGGAGGTCTCAGACTAATAACTGTCTTTCGATATCCATGCGGTCCTGTATGCAAGTGAGTTCTGAGATTGTGAAGCCATAGTAGCAATGCTGAGGTTGAGAATTCTATGGGAGGTACAAGAGAAACGTGTGGGTTACGTTCCCCTCCACGAAGGGATAGCCTTCACAAGCTAGCTGCAAATGAAGAATATAGATTCTGAATATGGACTGAATGAATGTGTTTCTTTTACATTTGCACTTGGGCAATTGAACATGCAAAGGAGGTGATGGAAGTAGTATGTTCAGATATATGGTGTCTTCAGGCCCTTGGGTCACACTGCATGCCTAGTGTGGTTTCCTTTCTTCCGTTTTTTTGTTTTGTTTTTTTTTTTTCTCCAGAAAAACCTTTCAAACCATAAAAGGTGGTATGAAGCTCATGTATAGGGAAATTCAAGAGGTTGGTGCATTTTGGGTTTCAGCAGGGCAGGAGCAAAATTTTGCCCCCCCCCCCCCCCCACCCCATTTTTTTTTCCTTTCCTCTGTCTCCTACACAATCTCTGCTTTGAATAGCAAATATTTTTATTTGCTGGCCTGCTAAAATAGCTATTCATTTTGCCTTTTTTTTTTTTTTAAAGTCTGGGAGTAGGAGAATTAATCCCTTTTTGAAATAATTTTGTTATAGAAGAATTTGGTGTTACAGAATATTGCCTACATTTCTAGAATTCCAGAAGAAAATGTTTTCATTTATTGTGTTTTACACACATTCCATTGATTCTAGAGCTTCAGTAAATAATTTTTGTTTTTCATTTACAACTTGTGATCTTACCCATGGTTAATCCTGGACTTTTCATATATGTGTATATTTTTTCCTTCTAGTATTTTTCAAAAGTTCAGTTGCATAGGTTTGTCATCTTGCTGCTAGCAGATGACAACATAACATAGCTTTGCAGTGATGACATAACTGCCTTATAAGGTGCTTTGCCTTAAGATATATTCTAGTATTCCCTGCCTCCAGCAGATGGTGACATGTACTGCACAGGTCTAGCAGGATAGATGCCCCCTTGTCCTGGTAGACCACCTGGTGTTCAACCTGAAGACACCATCTCTCAGGCTGAGTTGAGTTGATTGCTCAGGTATCCAGAATAACATTCTCCCTTCTCCCCCATTTGAGCTTATACCAGTACCTCTAAGGCAGGGGGATCTGTAGGCTGTTTGATAGAGCAGGTGCCGCAGAACAGTGCTCTGTCTCCCTGGTTGATGTTGACTTATTTTTTGTTTCTTTCTAGGGTCTGGGCTGGCGGGAGTCTTGGCTTCCAGGCCTGGCATAGTGGCTTTGGTTGAGCTAGGAATGGGAAGGAAGAGAGTTGCAGTGCATGCCTTCAGTTTAGGGGCTCCAAAAATGTTTTGAGTGGTGGCCTCTTCCCCCTCCAGCTTTGTTTCACCACCTTTTTTTTTTTTTAAATGCTGTAGGGCTGCCAGGGATTCCTTTTGCTGCTTAGATTGTTCTGCCAGCAGTATTTTTAAACAAAAAGAGCAGTACCTGGGGGAGGGGGGGGGGGTAGAATGGGAGGAAAGAGGCAGCAGAGAATATTGAGCAGTGGTGTCTGGCAATGTAGAGTTGGATACTCAGGGGTACTCCACCAATGGGTCTTACAGACAGGAGCTGCAGAGTGAGCATGATGGGCAGCTCCAAGATGACTCTCTTCTGTTTGGAAGGAGAGGGGAGGGGGTGTGGGAGCAAGTATTATGCTGGCAGCACTTTGGGCCTGCCTAGCCTGTGATGGGGGGCAGTGCTTCCTCCTGCTAATCTTCCCACATGTAGGAAGATGACAAAAGGGGTGGGAGTAGAGTGTGGCCCTCCATGGTAGCTGATGTTCAGGTGGAAATTCCACTGTTCTAACTCCTCCAAATAGCTCACCTATCCATTGACTGAGGCCTCAGAGGAGATTGTTGCCAATAGAGGAATTTAGAGGAACTTAGACCTAAGGGTATAGATCATCAGGGGGTGCCAATGCCTTCAGTTCTGGCCCCTGGGGTTTTCCCTCAGAACTTCATTTGGTCATGTACTAGACTTTCTGTCAGATGCAGAAGTCTGGTACTAGGGACCATTAGCCTGCCAGGTTCAGTGACTCAGTGCCTGCTGGATCACCAGTATTGGGGCTGGTTCTGAAGAGGATGAAGTCCAGAAGAGCCTCCCTAGGCTGAATCTCAGGATTTCCTTCCTCATATTCTGCCAAGGAGGACCTTTGCTGTCTTTTCTCATCTCTGGACAACTTGTAGAGAACAAGAGATATTCAGGAAGCACCATACAAGGTGATAGTCACTATTTTGACTTATTAATTCACACCAACCAGAAACCTCAGGTGTGCCTACTGAAGCAAGGTCTGGTGCTCATGGAGTATTCATGCTCCTTCCATCTTATAGCTTGGCCATTGAAAGGGCTCAATTGAGACGAGTTATACTGATTCGGTCATTGCTATCTTGCTTCAGGCTTGGAAATGCTCTACAACCATAGCACGTTCAAGGGCTGGTGTTCTGAGTGCTGACGTCTCCCTTCTGTGCTCAGTGCACATCCTAGCATTTCTCTAGGCAGGCCTTCAGGAAGGATTGGCGTTAGGTACTCTATTCAGGTTGTGGCTTGGGGTTGACTACAGAAAACATCTCTTGTGGCTCACCCAGATATTCGATTTTCTTGTGGGGAGTGTTCTGCTTGCAGCCTCCCTTTCGTATGCTTTGTCTACTGTAGCAAAGTGATATTTTTGTGATATTTGCACAGAATATGAGGTGAAGGACTTTCAATCAGAAGTTAATCGTTGGTGAGGCCCCACTTGGAGTATTCAGTTTTGGAGGCCGTATCTTGCTAAGGATGTAAAAAAAAAGGCTGGAAGCGGTGCAAAGAAAAGCTACAAAAATGGTATAGGATTTGCATTGCAAACCGTACGAGGAGAGACTTGCTGACCTGAACATGTATACCCTGGAGGAAAGGAGAAACAGGGGTGACATGATAAAGATCTATATTAATAATTCTCACCTCAAACATTCTGAAGCTCACTCTGTGGCAGGGAAACCCTGGAGCCCTGCACTTAGGCTGTCACCACTCACTCTCACTGATAGACCCATCCACAGCCACGCCCCTTCCACACATAATTTGCTACCTCAAAGTTCTAATGAAGCTGCAACTTCCGGTTTGTGAGGTGCCAGAGATCGGAATTTAGCCCCATTACTGTTTGCCCCGCCCTCGCGTCAAACGTGATGACGTCGAGGGCGGAGCTATGACACTTGACCAATCGCATCGCTCCGCCCTCAACGTCATCACGTTTGACGCGAGGGCGGGGCATACATCGACCTACGCGAGGACGAACGGAGGGAGTGAGCCAGGCAGGCTGTAGGTCACAGGCAGCGAGGGAGCCAGCCAGCCAGCCACTCTCTACATCGCGGGGTGGGTCACCGGCCGGGGCGGGGCGCCCACGACCACCCTGAAGCACAGAGGGTAAGTCCAGCAACAAGGGGAGGGGGATGGGAATGAAAGCGCCTTGCTAGCGCCCGTTTCATTGGCCTCAGAAACGGGCCTTTCTTACTAGTGTTCAAATATTTGAAAGGTATTAATCCGCAAACGAACCTTTTCCGTAAATGGGAAGACGGTAGAACAAGAGGACATGAAATGAGATTGAAGGGGGGGGCAGACTCAAGAAAAATGTCAGGAAGTATTTTTTCATGGAGAGGGTGGTGGATATGTGGCATGCCCTCCCGCGGGAGGTGGTGGAGATGAAAATGGTAATGGAATTCAAATATGCGTGGGATAAATACAAAGGAATCCTGTTTAGAAGGAATGGATCCATGGAATCTTAGCGGAGACTGGATGGTGACGCTGGTAATTGGGAAACAAAACATAGCTGCTTTAAGGAAATTTCTGTATTGAAAATTATTATTTTGCGAACTCTGCTAAAGCCACTGATGACACTTCTTCTGAATGTTCTGGGCACTGAAGAAGCTGAAAAGGATACATCTGATTTTAAGTCATGTATATTCAGAATGAGAGGTTCCTTGGAAAAGGCTTCCTTGGTACTAAGTTAATTTTTATTATTATTATTTTTAAACCAGCTAACATTTAGAACTCTGCATAAAGCTTACTGCTCACTACTTTAGAAACAAAAATGTCTCCAATAGCTTTCTGCACTGCAGCGTACATCTTGTAAAAATTCTTTGCTGCTTTTTCCCGTAGTGCATCAGGAACTTGCCAGAACTGCTCACTCTTTTGTTCCTCTTGTGGAATTTGGCCTGCTTACAGACAAGAGTTCTTTTCTAACACTTGTAATTTGTCTAAGCAAGGTTAATATTAGAGGGGAGGTGTGAGAGAGGAGGAAATGCCCTTGTGTCTTAGAAAATTCTAGTAATAACTTGTGTGCTAAATAGAGACTTTTTACTAAACATTCATATTTCATATTCTTTACTTACCGGTAACTTCTGATTGCCTCATGGAAAGGGTGGCAGATGCTGACCGGCTAAATGTTCATGCACTCTCTCTGGTGGAATTCAGGCATTTCCACTCCCCTTTTATAAAAAAAAAAAAAAAAGGTCACAAAAAGTATTCTCTTGTCTGGCATGCAGTAGCTGTGTAGATTGACCTAGAATACTGATGCCTAACGATATTGACCATGAGATGAGTTAACGCTTTCACTTTGAGGTATTGTGCAAAAACTTCAGTGCCTGTTCCGGATAGTTATATACACTGTAAAAAAAAAAATTTTACAAAGCTTGTTTTCTATAAAACTGTCAAACCTTACCAATTTCAGTAATATTTGGGATATATCCTTCCTGAATAAATTTGCAGTAAGCCTACACTCATGCCAGTCACCTCACCCAAACATCGTCACCACTTAGCGATTATTATCATGATACACACAGGTACCATGTTGCTTTAAACGTAAACAGTTACCATGGTTTTCAGTCAGGAGAATCTGATCCTTATTAAAAAAAATTTGGTTATCATAGACTGGTGGAAGAGGGTAAGCGTAGAATGTTTTGAAGATATTGCAAGAAATGAGCTCAACTGATTTGCCAGTTAAGGAGTGGTAGGGCACGATCAACTGTCACAATGCTTTCTTCGGTGTGAACTGAAGAACCAGGTAGTGAAGTGATATTGTTTAGATGAGGTGACTGACGTGAATGTAAGTTCATTGCAAACTTATTC
The DNA here is from genome assembly GCF_901765095.1 of Microcaecilia unicolor. Classification (NCBI taxonomy): domain Eukaryota; kingdom Metazoa; phylum Chordata; class Amphibia; order Gymnophiona; family Siphonopidae; genus Microcaecilia; species Microcaecilia unicolor. Next base: position 208,072,579 of record NC_044039.1, read on the forward strand.
AGGATGATATATCCCAAATTTTATGAAATTGGTCGTTTTGACAGTTATTCAGAAAATATACTTTGTATAGTGTTTGTTTTTTTTAAGACAATGTATACTCTGCTCTATTTGTAGTTTTGGGCAGCTTACCACAAAGGTATATAATAAAACACAAAACAGATTCAAGTATGGGGTGGGGGTGGGGTGCATAAAAACAGGACAGCACTACTATGCTGATTCTAGACAGTCTAGAACCAGCAGAGACATACTAGCAGTGCCGTACAGATGATGCGTCACATCCCCAAAGCCAGTTGCCTTCAGGACATCAACTTCACAATACACTAATATTACCCATATACCAGAGATATTTATGTTTCAACGATTTTTATTGATGACAAAGCAATACAGAAACATTATACAACCATCTGGCAGTATCGAAAATACATCCACAAAATAACACCTTGAGTGCTCCTATAGGTTACATGATGCCATCAATTGTAATTTTCAACACTTTTATGGAGGAAGTAACAAAATACCAGAGAGATTTAAAGTGCTGCAAATACTTGTTTTTTGGGGGGGAGGGGGGAAACAGGCTTTCAGTTCCTTTCTAAGGTCCAAGGGCGTACACATGACCTGGTCCATAAACAACAATTATTGAAGATCTAGGTAGCTTTAAATGTGTTCCTGCAGGCGAGAACATTGAAATCTCTTGCATACTATAAGTATAGTCTTTTTACATTTGGGGTAACAAATGTGGTCGGTTGTTGTTGGGTGCGATTCAGGTCTTATCACTCTGGGACCCTGGGGGGTGTCAGGTTACTGCTGATGGGGCTATGTAGGACATTTTTGTGAAGTATTATCAAACACTCTTTGCAGCACGCCCTGGTGAAGGTCTGCAGGTGTCTCAGTATCTGGATAACATTTTAGCGCCCAAACTTACTTCCTCTGAGCGAGCTGTGTTGAACCAGCGTTTGAGTCCATATGAGGACTGGTTGGCGATTAGGCAGAGCCCTCAGATGAAGACTCCTGGCCCGGATGGGTGCAGGGTGGAATTTTACAAGCTAGTTGGGGAGGCTTGTGTTACTCGCCCGAATGTTTAATGTGATGGTGGATGCGGAGGTCATCCCACAGGAGCTTAATACTGCTCAGATTATAGTACTTCCCAAGCCAGGATGGGATCCTGCACTACCCAAATACTATCGGCCTATTTCCTTACTCAATTTTGAGATTAAACTTTTTTGGCTAAGGTTATAGCCAATAGGCTTGCTCGGTATCTGCCTTCATTAATCCACGAAGCCCAGATGGAGTTTGTACGGGGTTGGTCTATACCGAAGAGCTTGTGGCATATCTTGGTGTCTCTGAAATGAGGAGCTTGGGATTATTGTCCTTCCTTGTGATTAGCTTCGACGCCGAGAAGATCATGTCCGCTGGGACTTTCTTTTTGACATCTTGTTAAAGTATGTTATTAATGGGTGGTTCTTGTCTATGGTCAAAGCGCTTTATTCTTCTCCTCAGACTCCGGTTATGGTTAATGGTACAGTGTCTGCTAGCTTCCCGATTCAGCGGGGTACCCGACAGGACTATCGATTGTTTCTGTTTTCATCCTTACCTTGGACCTACTGATATGAGATCTATCAGACTGGACATTCATGATATTCAGATGGTCTCTTGTGTTTCAAAGTGGCGGTCTTTGCTGATGATATTCTAGTGCATGTCACCCAGCCTGATCGGTCGCTCCTGGCACTTTTATAGTTCGGAATATGGGGATTTTGCCTTACTGTTGAAATGGGCGACTTAATCGTTTTGATATCTAGGAATTTAGCTAGCCATGTATCCTATGACTCTATGGTATTAATGCTCTGCCATTGCTTGAGGTGACTCGATGGTTGGAGGGATCTTCCGTTGTCTTTGATGGGGCGTATTAGTCTGTTCTGTATGGTCATTTTCTCCAGATGGCTCTACTTGTTGCAGACTTTGCCAATCTGGATGTTGCAGCGTGATCTTCATAAACTCTATGGCTTTTTCTGTAGGTTTTGTTGGACGGGCAGAAAATCGAAAGTGTGCTGATATTATTTGCTTGAGAACTGGGGCCAGGGTGGTTTAGGTTTACCTGATTACAAATTGTACAGTTAGGCTTGCCTACTCCGCCACTTAGGGGACTGGCTTTTTTGTAGGGCTCGGTTTACACCTTTGGACTTGGAAAGTGTGTTTTTGCTCCTTATGATTTTCTTACTTTGTTGCATTGTTCGACTGCCCAGTTTCCTCCTTGTTATAAGGGATCTAGCCTTTTACGGCCATTACAGGGGAAGTATAGAGGACCTTAATGTGCCTGTTGGGGGGAGGGGACCCTTTTAGTTACTGACCATATTGCCATTCGAGGTAATCCGGCTTTTGAACCCAGACTGGATAACCCAGTTTTCTGGTCTTGGGAGACTTGTGCTTTTCTTCATTTAGAACATCTCTTAGCTCAGGATGCTGCACTTTTGCTGTTTTGAGGATCTTCAGCAGATGGTTGGTGTTTGGTAGGGTAACGGCTTTGGGTACTATTAGTTGTGCCACTATATTCATTCCCTCAATGCCAGTTCCTTATTCCACCGCACAAAATCCAAATTGTACGAGTTCTTTCGGGCACTTCCTTTGTGAGGGTTGTCAGTCGAGCATGTTTAAGGCTATCTGGTCACATCAGATGGGACTGGACCTGTTGAGCCTTCAGGACCGATGGGCGGCAGAGCTGGGGATGGCTTTAGATCTTCAGGCTGCCATTGGGGCTATTCCTCATTTGGTAATCGGGGCCTGGCTTCATGAATGTCATTTTAGAGTGATTTCCCGATGCTTTTCTCTCAGGTGCAACTGTTCTACGTGGGTAGAGTGCAGTAATTGATTTGTATTAAATGTGGTGGGGCTGCTGGTACTTTAAGGCACTTTTTGGGGGGAGGGAGGGGAGATTGTCCAAAGATTCAACAATTTTGGTCCTCTGTGGTGCAATACATGGTCTCTTGTCTAGGTGTGGTTGCTCTTGATTTGCTGGAACAATTACTCTTGGACATAAAGGGTCCTTATCTGGTGGGGAACAAGGGCCAAGTTTTGTTTCAGAAGTTGGGTCTTGCCCATAAATGTATTCTTCAGTCTTGGACTTCAGTGGAAGCCCCTTCGGTGTGGCATTTGCGAAATCAAGTGCACCAGTTGGCCATGTGGAAGGCGAGAGCAGCCAAAGGATCGGTGAAGTGGAAGAAATGGTTTCTTATGGTGTGGACTGCCTGTGTGTGTACATTAAGTCCTAGGAGAGTATAGCTTATTGCTGAGTTATTTGTAACTAATGGCACTGTTGTCTATGAACTGGTTTGAGGGGGGGGAGGGCAGCATGCTGCCAAGGATGGGGATTTGTATCTATGGGTATGATGGGGGGAGTAGGAATTTTTTCGTGCTCTGTTTTATAGGGCTACAAGAGTACAGACCCACTGATCCCGTTTGTTGCCGATGTTTGGGATTTATGGGCGAGTGGGAGGGAGGGGTTTTTAAAATCTTGATGACTAATTTCTGCTGTTGAGGCTCAGTTGTTTGGATGCTGTACTCCACTTTGGTTATTGTTACTTGCCTCGTGTTTGTCTACATGCTTTTGTCATCAATAACTGCTGAAACCTAAAAAGGAGAGAGCTTGGGGACCTGGGTTTGATATTCAGATCAGGTGTTGCATTCTGCAATGGTCTAGACTAAGGATGCTGCGGAAGCAATATTTAAAACTCCTTTGGTAGGGAGTTGGAATTTGCATAATGATACTATTTAGTGCCTGGGTTTAGAACCCATGATTACATGGTTCAAGAAACTGCTCCAGTGCAAGGCTACTGATGGGGGGGACTTTCTGCAACGACTGTGCTAAAGTAAGTTGGGAAAGGATATAAAATAATGAAAATACCCAGGTGTCTGCAAATAAAAGCTTGTGGAACTTTATCCTGGCCCTGATTCCTGTTGAGTTGGAAGCTCAAAAGAGCAGAAGGAAAACTGTCAAGCCAAAAAAAAAAAAAATGCAAGCATTGATCTCTGAAGTATGCTATTCTTCTTTGGGTGCCTGTTGGGCTTGTTTTTACCAGACTGCAGCCTTGGGAAGAGGGATACTGAAGAGTTTATGACAGTGCCATATGTCCAGTGCTGCAGATTGGTTCATGAAAACAGGCCCCCATTTTTGCAGTTGTTTGATAGCTGCCTTGTGAATCCTTATCAGTAGTAGAACAGCTTAGAATTCAGGTTGTTCATAAGGGAGATACAAGTGAACAGTAGAAGTTAAAATGATTTGTAGAAAAGCTTCTTCTTTACTTTGAGTCTGATTAGAAAATCGATGGGGACTTTATTTTTGGTTTAAGGATAGCCATAACTTTTGATGATAGATTCTTAAGGAAATAAAGGGCAGGAGGAAAGGAGGAGCACGGGAAGGAAAATTCTGTAAGGGTAGGAAGGCAGGAAGAAGAGTGTTGAGGCCTTGAGGTTAGGAGGGGGAGAAACAGAAGGGGCTGTTGGGGGAGGGGCAGATGTTTGGAAAGGGGCAATGGGGAAAAGTAAAAGAGAGAGTACTCAAAGGGCTATTGAGGGGAGTGCAAAAGGTAGAAATTTAGGAAGGAAGAGTGCTCAGGAAGGGTCAGTCAGAGGAAAAGAGTGACAGGCCAAGGGGTAGCACTTAGGAAAGGGCTATGGAGGAGACGGCCAGGGATGGGGCTTCTGGGGAAGATGGCAGGGGAGAATGTACTCGGGAAAGGGTCAAGAGTGGTGGGAAGCGGGGCAGAGGGAAAAGGCATTCAGGAAGGGGGTGTGGAGGAAGTGGAGGCAGCAAAGGATTAGAGGCTGATAGAGGGGAACTGGTGGGAGGGAGAATAGAGAAGAGTGGTCAGGGAAGGGGTAAGAAACGGTGGGATAGAATGGCGTTCCTTAAACTTTTGGATGTTGAAAAGGGATTCCTATACTCAAAGGCTGGAGGAGTGACCTAGTGGTTAGGGTGGTGGACTTTGGTCCTGGGGAACTGAGGAACTGAGTTCGATTCCCGGCACAGGCAGCTCCTTGTGACTCTGGGCAAGTCACTTAACCCTCCATTGCCCGGCGAATTGAGCCTGCCATGAGTGGGAAAGCGCGGGGTACAAATGTAACAAAAAAAAAAAAACCTTTGTCATATATATGTGTATGTAAGTCTTGACTGAAGTGTGGTGGTTCTGTGCTGTTCATATCATAGCTACATATAGGTGCCCTTGACAGAGTGCATACACATATGATATTAGGCTGAGCCTATGTGCATCAGTATATATGTGCACATTCAGGGTACTGGTAAATGGGTATTGTGCAAAGTCCAGAAAACATGCTGCTGCTATGCAGGTGAGGTAGGGGTCAAAATAAACTCGTTGATGGGTTACAGCTAATGATAAATTTTCTGTCCTGGCAAGTACAGCAGACTTGAAGCGGTTCAAAAGAAAAGTAATGAAAATGATAAGGGGGATGCGTAGCAAGATGTATAAGGAGAGACGAGGACCTGAACATATGTATAATCTGGAGGAAGGGCGAAACAGGGGTGATATAATACAGACAATCAAATACTTTAAAAGGTATTAATCCGCAAACAAACTTTTTCCAGAGGTCCGACGGTTTAGAACAAGGACTGTGCCTTGCAGACTTCTACGGTCTGTGTCCTGAAAATGGCAAGGACAGATCAAGATCAGATATACATATGAAGTATCGCATCAAACCTTATGTAATGTTTATCTTGTTGGGCAGACTGGATGAACTGCAGGTCTTTATCTGCTGTCATGTACTAAGAGGCAGTGGAGCTGGCAGTGGAGGCCTCGCTATTGATGTACTGTGCAGAACATCTGCTGCCCGTCAGTGGTTCACAGTGTGGGGTCTTTGAATGTGCAAGTGGACTTTCTGAGCAGGAACTCTTTTTTTTTTTTTTTTTTTTGATCCGGGGGAATGGGAATTGTCTGAAGAAGCCTTCCAGCTCATTGTGAGTTGCTGGGGTCTCCATGGCCTCCAGGAGCAATGCCAAGGTGGCCAACTTCTTCAGCCACAGAAGGGAATCGATGCTCTTCTCTTGCTCTGTCCGATCAACAGCCTGCTTTGTCTTTCCTTCTTGGCCAATGGTGGGCCAATGTTGCCTGGAAAATCATATCTCATTCTAGCCAGGTCATCCTGGTGGCTTTGGACTGGCCAAAGCACACATGGTACACGATCTCATTCAGCTTCTGGGTGGATGACCTATTCCTCGTAGTCTAGGGTTACTACGTCAGAGGCTGGTTTTAATGGGTGATCCGTCCCCCTTTGGTCTTACCCATCGAAAGGGTGTGTTTTTGAGGTGCAAGGGTTATGTGGATCCTGTGTTTTCAATGCTTCTGCATGCTAGGAAGCACTCGGTGGCCTGCACTAGGGTTTGGAGAACATTTGAGTTGGTGTGCAGATGGAGCAATTTCTCCATTTTTCAGCCTCGCTGGGTCCACATCTTAGCCTTTCTTCAGACAGAAGAGTTTGACGGTGGGGTTGCTGAAGGTGCAGGTGGCAGCTTTGGCTTGTTTCTGGAGCAGATTGCAACATTCTTTCTTTTGCAGTGCACCCAAACATTGTACACTTTTTGAAAGGGTAGGCCATCTTCTGCCTCCCTTCCGTTCGGTTTGCCCAAACTGGAACTTAAACCTGGTTCTTTGTGCATTTCAGAAGGCTCCCTTTGAACCACTGAAGCAAGCTTCTCTAAAGGATCTCACACATTGAAGACTTTTTTTTTTTTTTTTGGTGGCCATTACCTTGGTGTGCCATTTTTAGGAGTTGCAGGCCCTGTTGTGTCGGGATCCTTTTCTCTGCTTTTCAGAGGCAGGGGTTTCATCATGGACAGTCCCATCCTTTCTACCTAAGGTATTGAATAGAGGAGTGTGGTAGCCGTGTTAGTCCACTCTTAAGGTTATCAATAGAAATCAAACAAAATAAAACATGGAAAAGAAAATAAGATGATACCTTTTTTATTGGACATAACTTAATACATTTCTTGATTAGCTTTCGAAGGTTGCCCTTCTTTGTCAGTTCGGAAATAAGCAAATGTGCTAGCTGACAGTGTATATAAGTGAAAACATTCAAGCATTACTATGACAGTCTGACATGGTGGGAGGATGGGGGTGGGAGGATGGGGGTGGGTCGGAGGTATGCATGGGGACATCAAAGCATATCATTGATATTCTAACAAGATGGGTGTGGATAGGTGAGGGGTGGGGTGATCAACAGAGACATACAGCTTTATGGTTTATAATGGGTTAGGAACCCCAGATCCTTGTTAAGTCCTTTCTGTTGGGTGTTAAAATATTCAATCATTCTGACTTCAAAGGTCTTACATTCTTGTATGGTTTTAAAGTTACCTTTCAGTATTCTCACTGTGAAATCACTGGTACAGTGTCCTGGTTCTGTGAAGTGCTGTCCCACCGGGGTGGGGGCCCTATTGGCTGTATTGTTCATGTGATGAACTGAGGAAAATCATAAGAGATCTACAACCTATACTCCAGGAGGATGAATTACTGAAAGAGATATTCCCATCCCCACCAGTACTGGCCTTCCGACAGCCACCCAACTTAAAACACAAGCTAATCAGAAGTAAACGTCCTTCACAGACTGAAAAGGAACAGAAGGGCACACGTCCCTGTAATTTATCCAGTTGCAAACTATGCCAAAATATTTCACAGGACCCCACAGTTATCCACAAAGGAAAGACATTCAACATAAAGGGATCTTTCACTTGCTCATCTTCCAATGTGGTATATATCATTCAGTGTAAAAAATGTAACGAAGGATGCTATATTGGAGAAACAGGCCAGATGCTTAAGACAAGATTCAATTTACATAGACATCATATGAACAATACAGCCAGTAGGGCCCCCACCCCTAGGTGAAACGGTGGTCCCTGTTGAACGGATATAGAAGAGTGCCCGATAGAAACTATAAGCTAAGTGCTACTTGCTATCCTGTGTTGTTGAATATTAACATACAAGGAACATATTTGCTAAAAATTGTGTGTAGAACCTTGAGGCTCAAAAATTTAGCCCGGGCTAGTGGAGTTTTTGCCCAGTGATAGAACTGCTGTGTGAGTTATTCTATAAATATTGCATAACCATGCACTAAACCACCAGTATTATACCAGTGGTTTCTGAGGGCTTTTCTCCATCCCACCCAATGAGCACCGCGACTAATAGTCAAATCTGTCTGGAACTGTTTATTTGGTATTAGGCTGTATAATATCTCTAGGCTAGCTGTTAGCCAGCTTCAGCCCCAGGGCTTGGTGTGCCCACTCAACCTTCCCAATCTGCACTAGTATGGTTTCATCCAGCTTGCAAAATCCTCTGACAAATTTCCTGCACCATATTTGCACAGTTCTTGTCCCCCCCCCCCCCACACACACACTTTCAGGGACCCCTCGTATGCGTAGGTTGTGTATCCTGTAGCAAATGTAAAGTATTCTGCTTTTTCCTCTAGGCATTTCCAGCTGTAGTTCAAATGCCCCCAATTTTATCATATAGTCTTAAAGCCTGCTCATACTCCTCAAATTGTTTTTCAGCCTCCTTGACCTTCTGGCCCAAGTTCATAAAGTCTGCACACAACTTGTTAAAGCCTTCAAGCTTCGCAGCACAATTTGCATGATCTCTTTGTAGGGCTTTTTTTTAGAGCCACTCACATCAACGGTAAATTCACATTTGCGATCCTTTCCCTCACTGTGAAGTAGCTCCTGTACTTCAGATTTCTCTCGCAAGTCTTATCTTCTCTGCTCGCCCTTTTAGCTCTGCTGTGTTAGTGCCACATGGCTCTCCACTGCCTGTAAAATGCTTTAAATCTACCAATTTCTTTCAAGGCATTGTGGCTACCGTTTCCATGATGACTCCGGTAACTGGTTTGTATCTGACCCCTTTCTTATTGGATAGTGTTCTAATTTCACCTTTTGATCGGGGAAATGGTGTGGCGCCCTGGGACAACACAGCTGTCTTTGGACGTCGTCACCCGGAAGTCTTGAGTCTCAAGTATTATGATGTACTTGTTCTGCTGAAAGTCTAAGTCAACTAAACATTTGAAAATATTTCCCCTTCTGCAGATCAACCTTTTACATTTTTCTAAGCCAAGCAGAACATTTTCTGTGTTTTTTCATGAAGCTTCTTTGTTTCAGTTGGTGTGATTTGTTGCTAGGGTTTTATCTGCATGGCTCATGAATGCTCTGTATAGTAGTATAAACAGAAGGTGGAGACAGATAGGTGCATACCAAACAAAAGCAACAATTTTCAAGGATTACTTTGAGCCTTTTTGGGGCCTAATTTGATATGTCGTTTAAGCTTGTAAGTCGCCTTGGACTGTTTTTAAGAAGGTGGGATATCAAATGTAGCCAATAGGCACAGAGTGGAGGTTGTGTGGAGTGTGGGGAATCCATGTTGATATAGCTCTGAGTGCTAGCTTTCCCAGTAGGAGCTCCATTTAAATTTTACTCTGAGAAGGACGGGTAATATGGCTTGGTAAACATTTAAAAACAAGTTGGGAAAGCATGCAGAGCATAGCTAATAGAATCTTTCCAACCTGTCTTTGAATGCCTGACCTGGAGAGGAGAGGGTAGATAGATGGAATATGAAGATTATATAAGAATATAAGAGTAGCCATACTAGGTCAGACCAGTGGTCCATCTAGCCCAGTATCCTGTTTTCCAAACAGTGGCCATCAGGTCACAAGTACCTGGCAGAACCCAAATTGTGGCAACACTCCATACCACATATCCCAGGACAAGCAGTTTCTTCCCATGTCTGTCTCAATAGCAGACTATGGACTTTTCTTGTCCAAACCTTTTTTAAATCTAGATACACTACTACTACTACTACTACTACTTAACATTTCTAAAGCGCTACTAGGGTTACGCAGCGCTGTACAAATTTAACATGGAAGGACAGTCCCTGCTCAAGGAGCTTACAATCTAAAAGACAAATGTACAGTCAATTTGATAGGTCAGGCAGATTGGGGCAGCCTATATGTTCGAAAGGTTAGGTTCCGAAAGCAGCATTGAAGAGGTGAGCTTTAAGCAAGGATTTGAAGATGGGTAGGGAGGGGGCTTGTCGTAGGGATTCAGGAAGACTGTTCCAGGCATAGGGTGAGGAAAGGGAAAATGAGCGGAGCCTGGAGTTGGCAATGGTGGAGAAGGGTACTGAGAGGAGGGATTTGTCATGTGAGCGGAGGTTACGGGCAGGAACGTAGGGGGAGATAAGGGTAGAGAGGTAGGGTGGAGCAGCAGAGTGAGTGCATTTGTAAGTAAGGAGGAGAAGCTTGAATTGTATGCGGTATCTGATCGGAAGCCAGTGAAGTGACCTGAGGAGAAGGGTGATATGAGAATAACGGTTTTGGCGGAATATAAGACGTGCGGCAGAGTTCTGAACGGATTGAAGGGGGGGGGATAGATGGCTGAGTGGGAGGCCAGTGAAGAGTAGGTTGCAGTAGTCGAGGCGAGAGGTAATGAGGGCGTGGATGAGAGTTCGGGTGGTGTGCTCAGTGAGGAAAGGGCGAATTTTGTTGATGTTGAAGAGGAAGAAGCGACAGGTTTTGGCAGTCTGCTGGATATGCGCAGAGAAGGAGAGGGAGGAGTCAAAGATGACTCCGAGGTTGCTGGCAGATGAGACGGGTAGGATGAGGGTGCCATCAACTGAGATAGAGAGTGGGGGAAGAGGAGAAGTGGGTTTAGGTGGAAAGACGAGGAGCTCGGTCTTGGACATGTTCATCTTCAGGTGGCGGTTGGACATCCAGGCAGCAATGTCGGATAGGCAGGCTGATACCTAACCACTGTTACCATATCCTCTGGCAGAGAGTTCTAGAGCTTAATTATTCATTGAGTGAAAAAAATATTTTCTCCTATTTGTTTTAAAAGTATTTCCATGTAACTTTCTCGAGTGTCCTCTAGTGTTTGTACTTTTGGAACGAGTAAAAAGTCAATTTACTTCTACTCATTCTGCACTACTCAGGATTTTGTAGACCTCAATCATATCTCCCCTCATCCATCTCTTTTCTAAGCTGAAGAGCCCTAACCTCTTTATCCTTTCCTCATACGAGAGGAGTTCCATTCCCTTTATCATTTTGGTCGCTCTTCTTTGAACATTTCCTAATTCCGCTCTTATCTTTTTTGAGATATGGCGACCAGAACTGAGTGCAGTACTCAAAAGTGCAGATGCACCCCTGACCGATTCAAAGGCATTATAGTATTTTCAGTCTTATTCACCATCCCTTTCCTAATCATTCCTAGCATCCTGTTTGCTTTTTTGGCAGCCGCCGCACACACAGCAGAAGATTTCAGTGTATTATCTACAACGACACCCATATCTTTTTCTTGAGTGCTGACCCCCAAGGTGGACACTAGCATCGGGTAACTATGATTCGTATTATTCTTTCCAATGTGCATCACCTTTTATTTGTCCACATTAAATTTCGTCTTCTATTTGGACGCCCAGTCTTCCAATTTCCTAAGGTCTTCCTACAATATTTCAGAGTCTGCATGTGTGTTAACAACCTTGAATAGTTTTGTATCATCTGCAGATTTAATTACCTCACTCATCATTCCGATTTCCACATCATTTATAAATATGTTAAATAGTACCGGTCCCAGTACAGATCCCTGAGGCACTCCACTGTTCACCCTCTTCCACTGAGAGAAATGACCATTTTAACCCTGCCATCTGTTTTCTGTGCAATAACCAATTCCTAATCCACATGAGAACCTTGCCTCCTATCCCATGACTCTTTAATTTTCTCCTGAGTCTCTCATGAGGAACTTTATCAAATGCTTTCTGAAAGTCTCAAAACGTGGAGGAGGGTTTTAGATTTGATAGGAACTGGGCAACATTCTGGGGAAGAGGGCGCCTATTCCGTAATGATGGGCTCCACCTTAACCAGAGTGGGACCAGGATACTGGCATCGACATTTAAAAAGGAAATAGAGCATCGTTCAAAAGTGGATGATTCGGAACAAGGTATCTTTCAAAGATATCAGCAAAACAGGGAAAATATGGCATCCCGATAGCAAGGTGGCAATGTAGACCAGGTGTCTTTAAATAAAAAGCAGAGTTTCAAGATTGCAAATTATCACTGTCAACTGCTGAGCAAGGTGAAAATAGGAAGAACAAACTTAGTTTGAAATTTCTATTTGCGAATGCCAGAAACCTAAGAAGTAAGATGGAACAGTTAGAATATATTGCACTAAATGAAAAAATAGATATAATAGGCATCTGAGACCTGGTGGAAGGAAGACAACCAGTGGGACACTCACACCAGGATACAAATTATATTGCAATGATAGGGTGGATCAAATTGGTGGAGGGTTAGCGTTGTATTTTAAGGAGGGGCTTGAATCGAATAGACTAAAAATTCTGCAGGACACAAAACGCATCTTAGAATCCCTGTGGATTGAAAATCCATATGTAAAGGGGAAAAGAATAGTGATAGAAGTGTACTTGCGTCTATTTAGCCAGGATGAATAGACATATGTAGAAATGATATCGGAAATTAGGAGGCTAACAAAATGGGGAACACAGTAATAATGGGTGATTTCAATTACACTGATATTGACCAGGTAAGTGTAACAGCAGGGCATACTAGGGAGGTAACATTTCTTGATGAAATCAAGGACTACTTTATGGAGCAGCAGGTTCAGGAGCCAACAAGAGAAGAAAGAATTCTAGACCTAGTCCTTAATGGAGCGCATAATCTGGTGCAGGAAGTAATGGTGCTGGGGCTGCTTGATAACGGTGATCATAACATGATCAAATTTGATATAAGCTCTTGAGTAAGTACACACAGGAAATCCAATATTTACATTGAGCGTGGTTGCTGTTCAGAAATATCATCCTTGGAGCTCAGGCCAGATATATTCCATGTATTAAACAGGAGGAAGGAAGGCTAAATGACAGGCGGCTTGGTTAAAAAGTGAGATGAAGGAAGCTATTAGAGCTTAAAAAAAATATCCTTCAGAAAATGGAAAAAGGATCAGAATGAAAAAAATAGGAAACAGCATAAGAAATGGCAAGTCAAATGCAAATCCCTGACAAGGAAGACAAAGAGACACTGAAAAGATTTCGTTGGAAACAAAAACACATAGTACAAACTTTTTACGTATATTAGAAACCGGCAAAAGAATCGGTTGGACTGCTAGATGACCGAGGGATAAAAGTGGCACTCAGGGAAGGCAAAGCCATAGCGGAGAGATTAAATTAATTCTTTCCTTCAGTCTTGAACCGAGGAAGATGTGGGAGAGATACCGGTGTCCGAAATTGTATTCAATGTAGACGAGTCAGAGAAACTGAATCAAATCTCTATAAACCTGGAAGATGTAATGGGGCGATTTGAGAAAGTGAAGAGCAGCAGATTGCCTGGATTGGATGCTATACAGCCCAGAGTAATGATAGAATTGAAAAATGAACTTGCAGAACTATAGTTAGTAATAGGTACTTTATCTTTAAAATCAAGCATGGTACCAGAAGATTGGAGAGTGGCCAATGTAACACCGATTTTTTAAAAAGGGTTCTAAAGGTGAACTGGGAAATTAGACCATTGAGCCTGAGGTTGGTGCCGGGCAAAATGGTAGAGATTATTATAAAGAACAAAATTACAGAGCATATACATAATTTTTGTATTATTTAGTTATTTATATTTTGCTCACACCTTTTTCAGTAGTAGCTCAAGGTGAGTTACATTCAGGTACTCTGGATATTTCTCTGTCCCAGGAGGGCTCACAATCTAAGTTTGTACCTGAGGCAATGGAGGGTTAAGTGACTTGCCCAAGATCACAAGGAGCAGCAGCAGGATTTGAACTGGCCACCTCTGGATTACAAGACCAGTGCTCTAACCACTAGGCCACTCCTCCACTATTGCAACATTCCATGTAGAATCTCAAATAGTAGCGACATTCCATGTAGAATCTCAAATAGTAGCAACAGAATCTCAAATAGTAGCGACATTCCATGTAGAATCTCAAATAGTAGCAACAGAATCTCAAATAATTTATTTGGATTTTGCTCGCACCTTTTTCAGTAACTCAAGGTGAGTTACATTCAGGTACACTGGATATTTCTCTGTCCCAGGAGGGCTCACAATCTAAGTTTGTACCTGAGACAATGGAGGGTTAAGTGAGTTGCCCAAGATCACAAGGAGCAGCAGTGGGATTTGAACCCACCACCTTTGGATTGCAAGACCAGTGCTCTAACCACTAGGCCATTCCTCCACTCTTGAGACATAAGCCTGGATTAATGTGACAAAGCCAATATGGATTTAGTGAAGGGAAATCTTGCCTCGCCAATCTACTACATTTCTTTGAAGGGGTGAACAAACGTGGATAAAGTTCAGTTGGTCGATTTATTTTGTATCTGGATTTTCAAAAGGCATTTGACAGTACTTCATGAAAGATTCCAGAGAAAATTAGAAAGTCATAGGATAGGAGGTAGTGTTCTATTGTGGATTAAAAACTGGTTAAAAGATAGAAAACAGAGTAGAATTAAATGGTCAGTATTCCCAATGAAGAAGGGTAGGTAGTGGGGTCCTGCAGGGGTCTGTACTGGGTCCAAGAAAACAGTAAGGCAGCCGATTTGCGAACTCCAAGATGGAAAACAACAAAGCAGATTGATGGAAATCTAAAATATAACTTTATTGAAAGAATGGGGCTCATTTTCAAAGCACTTAGCCTTCCAAAGTTCCATAGAAACCTATGGAACTTTGGAAGGCTAAGTGCTTTGAAAATATGCCTCACAATATCATCTAAAATACACATGCATGTTTTCAATAAAGTTATATTTTAGATTTCCATCAATCTGTTTTGTTTTCCATCTTGGGGTCTGTACTGGGACCACTTCTTTTTAACATATTTATAAATTATCTAGAGATGGGAATAACTAGTGTGGTAATTAAATTTGCTGATGACACAGTTATTAAATGTTGTTAAATCGCAAGAGAATTATGAAAAATTACAAGAGGACCTTACGAGACTGGGCGTCTAAATGACAGATGACATTTAAATGTGAGCAAGTGCAAAGTGGTGCATGTGGGAGAGGAGAGGAACCCGAACTATAGCTATGTAATGCAAGGTTCCACATTAGGAGTTAACGACCAAGAAAGAGATCTAGGTGTCATCGTTGAAACGCTCTGCTCAGTGTGCGGTGGCAGCTAAGAAAGCAAATAGAATGTTATGTATTATTAGGAAAGAAATGGAAAACAAAAATGAGGATGTTATAATGTCTATCGCTCCATGGTGCAACCGCACCTTGAGTTCTGTGTGCAATTCTGGTCACCGCATCTCAAAACAAGATATAGTGGAATTAGAAAATGTACAGAAAAGGGCGACAAAAATGATAAAAGGAGATGGTACGACTTCCGTTTGAGGAAAGGCTAAAGCGGCTAGGGCTGTTCAGCTTGGAGAAAAGATGGCTGAGGGGAGACACAATAGAGGTCTATTAAATAATGAGTAGAATGGAACGGGCAGACATGAATCACTTGTTTATTCTTTCCAAAAATACTAGGACTAGGGGCACGCAGTGAAGCTACAAAGTTACATGAAGTAATTGTTCTTTTACATGCAAAATAGTTGCAGTTTTATGGGAACTGTGTGCATAGTTCCTAGTTTTTAATAGTTAATCCCTAGGTGCAATGTGCCTTCCCGTGTTTTTTGCCGAAGGTCTCGGTAATGATGTGGTGGCTTGTAATGTGAACCTTTTTATGTGTAATAATACAGTCCAAATTGAACTGCTGTACACTGAGCAGGTGTAGGAACCTGTGTGGTGTTTTGTTTCCTTTTCTTTCTTCTCCCCCCCCCTCCCCCCCCCCCCCAGTCAGGCAGGTTCTTTTTATGGCTGTTATTGCTTGACATTAAATGTAATTGGCCTTACCTAACCAAATGAGAATGATTTGGCTCTACCTGTGTGTGTAAACCCAGAGAGACTGGAATATGCTATGTGTTAGAAACCTCTACTAGCATGCTGTGTTGGGGGGGGGGGGGTCTTGGCTTTTCATGATTCCAGGAGGTATGTATAGCTTTAATTGTAGACCTTTTGAAAGGTGTTGATCCTTCTGTTAAATTCAAATAGAAGGAGGCTTTGAGGTCTTTAAATTTCATGTTGCAGAAGCTAAAAATTCTGTTTATGCTAAACCTATAGGCACTGTTACAGGGGATCCTAAATTGTTCCAGTTAGCGAGTAATCTTCTTTATCCCCCTGATGCTGATGTACGGATTAGTATACAACCCACAGCTCAGGAATTGGCAGACGTCTTTCAGAATAAAATTCAACACTTTGTGATAACCTTACAACAAAAGTCTGTTATGGGTAATAGCCCCTCAATTAGTAGAACCTGATGCAAGGTTAGAGGTGGGCTTCACGGTTAATCAACTGTGGGATGTTTTCCTGAAACTATCTTCAGTCTCTGCTTCCAAATCACTCAACCTGTTGGTGTGTACTAGATGCTTGTCCCTCGTACCTATTATCTAATCCACTGATTAATAATAATCTTTGGCATGTTTCATTTTTTAAAATAATTTGTTGTTGTTGGGGAAGCTTCCTCTAGAGATGGGACAGATTGCACTTGCTCCTATACCTAAAGCTTGGGTCTTGGATCTCTCGCATCTGGGTTTAGACCAATAGCAGGGATTCCTTTGCTTGCCAAACTGTTAGAGATGTTAGCAAATGGCTATCTAGGTTGATTGATATCATTTTTCACAGTTTAGTTTTAGATCTCAATATAGTACTGAATCCCTTTTATTAGTTCTGGCCACCGTTTTGGAGAAACTTGTGCATAGATAGGCAGGTTCCACTACAATACAATATTTCAACTGCCTTTTCGGTGGATTGCTATTGATGAGACTGAGTGAGTTGGCGGGTTCAGTATTAAGTTGGTTTGGTTCAGAGATTTTTTGATGTCAAATAGTTGGTTGTCAACTTCTGGGGTCCCTCAGGGATCACCCTTGTCACCCATGTTTAATGTTTTTATGAGCTCCTTGTCCAATATTGCTTTGGGGGATGGGGAACATTTATTCTCTTACGCTGACGACATTTTAATGTTAGTCCCTGTATGTACCATTCTGAAAGATATGACTGATAGGATATTACGTTGTATGAATAAGATTCAGAAATGGGCTACTGAAAATTTGCTGAAATTGAGTCAGACCAAAACTAAGGGTCTGTGGTTTAACTCGCGAGCATATTCCTTCTACAATTACGTTAATGGATGGGACTACCTTGAAAGTAGAAAAGGAGTCCAGAGTGTTGGGTGTTATCCTGGACTCTTCTCTGACATTTAAAGCATAAGTTAATCAAATATGGAAGAGGTCATTTTACTGCATTCGACTCGAGTTGACTGATTAGATTTCCATAATTATCATTTTGCTCTCCATATGTTATCACATCTATATATATATATATAAAAGGCACCTCCAACGTTCCATTGAAGCCTCAAGCCGGAAACTTTAGGCGCCCGAGATATCCGGTTTGGCCTGCAGGCTGCAGTCACTGTAGCTCTGCCCTCGCGTCAAAACGTGATGACGTTGAGGGCGGGGCGGGTCTGCAGTCAGTGTACCTACGCCCTCGCGTCAACACGCGATGACGCAGAGGGCGGGGCGGCGAAGACACAACGGACGACTTCCACACATTCTCTCACAGCTGCTGGGAGAGCGCACCGAACTTCGCAAACTTGCAACCACGTCACTGAGGGAGGGAGAGGAGAGGTGTGGAACTCGGAAGGGAGGCACGGAGGGGGTGTCTGGAACTCGGGAGGGAGGGAGGGACGGTGGGGGGGGATTATCCTGCTAGCGCCCGTTTCATTTTCCCCTGAAACGTGCATTTCTTACTAGTCTGTGAATAACTCTTTATATGTTGGTCTGAATAGTAAGTTACTATATAAATTGCAACTAGTACATAACATGGCGGTGCTTTTGATTTTGTTTTGTTTTTTAAAGAACATATGAAAGTGTTTTTGAATACTTAGCTACATTGGCTTTGTGTGCGTGCGCAAATTACTTTTAAGGTTACCTGTCTAGTCTTCCATGTGCTATATGGCAATACTTTAGAGTAAGACCTGCACGGGAATGGGGTTCGCAGAGTTCCCGCAGGGATGGAAGCAGTTTGTGCGGGGTTCCTGTGGGGATGGAAACAATTCCTGCGGGATTCCCATGGAAGTGTAAGTACACCTGTTCCAGCCTCTCATCTACCAAGTACCAAGTTCTTTGAGTGCTGTCTCCTCCTCCTCTTCCTCCTCCTCCTCCTCCTTGCTTTAACAGCACAAATGCAGAAAGTTTTTCTTTAAGGAGGTGGTAGAGACACAAATGATGAAGGAATTCAAAAAGGGCATGGGATAACACAGAGGATCTCTAATTAGAAAATGGAATTTATAAAAAAAACTAAACTTAAACGGTTGCATGTGTGTGTTGTGTGACGCTTAGATAGCGACTCTGGCTGTGATTAACTAAGGCCGATACCGGGCAGACGTATGGTCTGTGTCTAATATATGCTTAGACAGCAAGTTCAGTGGCTGGAACATGAGGACAGTGCTGGACAGACGTATGGTCTGTGTCCCACAAATAGGACAAATAGACTGGCGTGGGCTTTGACGGCAGCTCCTGCAGTTGGAACATAAGGATAAGGCCAGATATACTTCTACTAGCCATTGAGCCCGTGGAAACGGGCTACTTTTGGAATGGGGGGGGGGTTCCGAGCCCCCCCCCCTCCGGAGTCACTGCCGCCACCCCTTCACCCGGCCCGAGCAGCACTGTAAACTTACATCAGCACGCAGCAGCAGGCACATCAGCAAAGCTGCCGTCGGGCTTCCTTCTCTGCCTATGTCCCGCCCTCGTGTGATGTAACGTCGGCGAGGGCGGGACAAAGGTAGAGAAGGAAGCCCGACGGCAGCTTTGCTGATGTGCCTGCTGCTGCGTGCTGATGTAAGTTTACAGTGCTCGGGCCAGATGGAGGGGCGGCGGCGACTTCGGGGGAGGGGGAGCGGTTCCGACGTCTGCAGCATGCCAGTATAGACTTCCCTCTCTGTCCCGCCCCCATCATCACGTATTGAAGCGGGGGCGGGGCAGAGAGGGAAGTCTCTACTGGCATGCTGCAGACGTCGGAACCGCTCCCCCTCCCACGGAGTCGCCGCCGCCCCTCCATCTGGCCCGAGCACTGTAAACTTACATCAGCACGCAGCAGCAGAGAGGTTGGAACCAGTGCGTTCTATGTCATGAATTAGATTATAGTTTGAGGTGGGGGCATTTTCCTGTGCCTTCCTGAAAATAGGGATCGAAAGAGAAAATCCTTAATTACAATCCAGATTATAGAAAACTGACCAGATGACATTTGTTTCCCAAGTGATGACTATTCTTTCAGTGCTATAATAGGAACGCAAAGGAATGTATCACCAAGGTTTAAACTACATAGAAAACATAAAGACCCCCCCATCCCCCCCGAGAGAGTGCACATGTTTTAATGGCGGTGTTGATTCCCAGGAGCTGTTCGATGTTAATGCTGTTTGTTTATTTTGCATGGCGTATACACCAACCGTTTTTGTGTACTTTATAACTTTTAATCTTTACGTTAGTATTTCTCATTGTAGAATTTTAATTGTGATCTAAAAGTGGGAAGGTGATAAAAATATGTAGGCATGGTCTTATAATCGGCATTTTTTTTTTTTAAAGTGGGTACACCTTTTGTCTTCTATCACTTCTCACTTCTTGGGTGGTGATAGGACTTTTTTTTTCCGTACAAATGGAAAAAAAAAAAAAAAAGTGGCTGTATGCCACCGTGCCACTTGCGTCAAAAGCAGATTATGTAACTCTTTTAGAGTTTACCAGTGTTGAACTAGTTCCCATAGGTGTCCAGTTTCTGATTAGCCATTCATAAGAGGTAATATGACCACGTGCACATTATATAGTTGAAGAATGGTGCAGGTATTTCACTCATAAAGCTGTTTTTTTATATTCCACAATATATCCCAGTCTAACCTGTGACAGTAACGGCCTATACTTTATTTTATGTATGTATTTAACACATTTATACCCCACATTTTCCCACTAGTTGTAGGCTCAATGTGGCTTACACAAAACCGCAGGGCAGGTTACAATTCAGAAAATACAATTATACAATGTAATAGAGGATAATAATCGCATAGGTATCGTAAAAACAACAAAGATAATAAGAAAAAAAGGTAGTAAAAAGATGAATAACAATAACAAAGAAGAAGTAAGCTAGGTTGGGTCTGGAGGGTAAGCCTTCTTGAACAGGTGGTCTTCAGTAGTTTTCTGAAATTTAGATGGTTCTGACTTAATATACAGTGTTACTTGGGTACTCTTGTAGCTGATTTTGCTCAGATTGAACTGTTTTGTGAGGACAGATGGTACTGTAATTTTCCTACAAGCTGGCATAAGAATGTGGTGAAAGTTACTATTAATATAACAAAAGAGAGGGAACGAAGTACAAACTAAAGTCCAAACAAAAAAAAAAAAACAGCACCACGGGCCTTTAAAAATGGAACACAGTTCTTTAATGAATGAGCCTTGACAAAAAGACCCGACACGGGCCGCGTTTCGGTGACTAGCACCTGCGTCAGGGGTCACAGTGATGACGTGGAAAACTTGGGGAATAACTCGAATATATTCCTCTACAATATATTATTCCTTACCCCACGTCTCATATAGTAAAAGCTACAAAGCACCAAGGCACTTTCACTTTCTGTATCCATTTGGTGCTTTGTAGCTTTTACTATATGAGACGTGGGGTAAGGAATAATATATTGTAGAGGAATATATTCGAGTTATTCCCCAAGTTTTCCATGCCATCACTGTGACCCCTGACGCAGGTGCTAGTCACCGAAACACGGCCCGTGTCGGGTCTTTTTGTCAAGGCTCATTCATTAAAGAACTGTGTTCCATTTTTAAAGGCCCCTGGTGCTGTTTTTTTTGTTTGAAAGTTACTATTAAGAAAGAAATGTGACTTGAAATATACTTCCAGTGTGACTTAGATTGCTCTGAAGCTCTTAGGCTAAGGGCAGTATATCAAATGTGATTAAAGTAAACCAAATCTCTTTTGTCTTCTATGAAGATTTAATCTTCCTTGATTAAAACAGATTGAAAGTCTTGTATATGTGAAGCTGTACAATGTTTTGAGTATTTTTCCTTGTCAGGAAGTATTTGTTCACGGAGAGAGTAGTGGATGCTTGGAATGCCCTCCCGCGGGAGGTGGTGGAGATGAAAACGGCAACGGAATTCAAACATGCGTGGGATAAACATAAAGGAATCCTGCTCAGAAGGAATGGATCCTCAGGAGCTTAGCCGAGATTGGGTGGCAGAGCCGGTAGTGGGAGGCGGGGATAGTGCTGGGCAGACTTATACTGTCTGTGCCAGAGCCGGTGGTGGGAGGCGGGGCTGGTGGTTGGGGGGCGGGGATAGTGCTAGGCAAACTTATACAGTCTGTGCCCTGAAAAAGACAGGTACAAATCAAGGTAAGGTATACACAAAATGTGGCACATATGAGTTATCTTGTTGGGCAGACTGGATGGACCGTGTAGGTCCTTTTCTGCCGTCATCTACTATGTTACTATGAATGTTCTATATTTCCTGCAGTAGGTAGAGGTCAGCTATCATGACGTGATTAACATCCATGCTGTTGGTGCCAGGGATTGGATGTTGGCTAGGGGAGTCTCCAAAACTTACTACCTGTGAAACTGTGCTAAGTTGGGAAACTGTACCTGTTGTACACCACCTTGGGTGAATTTCCTTCTTTATAAAAGCAGTTAATAAATTCCAATTAAAAAAAATCTTTTAAACATATTTTGTGAGACTGCCCAAAAAATAAGAAACAGTTGGGACCAGATGGTGAAGGCAGTGTTGCATGCAGGTAGAAAACAAATTGGCCTTTTACTCCTAAATAGGACCAGTTACTAGGCTTGGCTCAAGATCAAGTTCATTTTGTAAGATCCATGGTGACGACCGTGCAGCTGGCAGAGGCTGAATGTTGGAAACAGCCTGAAGTGTCTGTGATAAGTTAGCTTGTTTATATGTCCACGCTGACAGCAATGTTGCAAGATAAAATAGACAAATTTTGGTAGCGTGTGGGAAGCTTATGAAAGATGGAGAGGGGACAGGCTTTCATGGAGAACACAGACTCTGGGAGAGTGAAAATCAAAATACAGTACCCAGCCCGTCACAAAGCAAACTTGGAGTAAAGGGGTGGGAGGGAATGAGGAAGGAGGTACATGAAATAAATCAACAGAATTACTGACTTAAAAGGACTTAAAGCTTAAATTGTATGGGTAGTTTTCAGCATAGGTTGGCGTATGTGGTAAGGCATATCTAGTACAAAATTGGGAATGGAGAAATGGAACTGGAGTAAATAGGACAGGACATGTCCCATCTGGTTGAACATTTTACCTAGTAGCACCCACTGTATGAGGAATGTTGTCAGCTAAAATTGGAAGCTTTAATCACTATACTTAAGGGTATTATGTAGTTAATCTTTTATAAATGTTGACAGTTTACCTCTGCCTGTGTGGCAGATGGTAAGAAGAAAAGGAGTCCCTGCATTGCAGCTGTAGTCTTTAATGTTTTATGTGATATCCCAGGGCATGATTAAGGCAAGAAGTTCCGTTAAGTATCAGAAGACAACCCGGGGTATCGTAGAAAGCATAATGCACACAGGAGTAAAAGGCATCTTACCTGTGTTTTTTAAAGTTGCTTTTATACATCTGAGTTTCACATTTCCATATTCTAGCAGTTCGCTAAAGGGCCTAGACACCAAGCTGAATTGGGTGTTTTAATGTGGGTTTTAATGTATCTTAACAGTTGAAGTGGTGCTCAGAGTTAATACAGTATGTTAGAGCACATGAACTGCATGTTAAATATGGAAATTCCATAAATTATGTGGAATAAGCAGAGGTGTAGCCAACCGCATGCTGTTAGTGGTGGTGAAACTACAGTGTAGTAAATTTAAAACAAATAGGAGAAAATGTTTCTTCACCCAATGCATAATTAAACTTTGGAATTCGTTGCCGGAGAATGTAGTGAAGACGGTTAGCTTGGCAGAGTTTAAAAAGGGGTTGGACGGTTTCCTAAAGGACAAGTCCATAGACCGCTACTAAATGGACTTGGGAAAAATCCACAATTTCGGGAATAACATGTATAAAATGTTTGTACGTTTGGGTAGCTTGCCAGGTGCCCTTGACCTGGATTGGCCGCTGTCAGGGACAGGATGCTGGCTCGATGGACCTTTTCCCAGTATGGCATTACTTATGTACTTATAAGGCTTAAGCTACCTTTTTTGATGCCCTGTGCAAGTAATTACTGTTTGTGCTGTTCTTCCTTGCCCCTGTGGGTTCTAATGAAGCCCTTCATGAGCTTCATTTGTCCTAACAATAACCGGAACATCATTCACATGGTTAATTAGGCTACTAGATTTATATGACCACCCTCCAACTGCCAGGTGCATTAGGAAGTAGTCCAAAACCATGCAAAAGACCACTTGGAGCCTATAGCAAATCTGCCATACCATAACAGCATTGCCATGACTCACAAAAAAAGTGTTCTAAATATACCAGGATTTAGAACACCAAATACATCATCTACTGGGAAAACAGAACAAACAGGAATGCTAAAGATCTCTACAAGAAACTATATGGGTTTGATATTCAAAGCGATTTAAATGGCCAGGAGAGGCGCCTGGCTGTTTAAAACACTTCTATGGGGCTGGCCAGGGATATTTAGCGTCACTGAATTCGATAGTGCTGCTGATATCTCCTCTACCTGTCCATGCCAAAAGTGGCTAGTTGTGGGCGGTCTGTCAGTAGACTTAGGGTGGAGCTCAAACTTTGATGGTTAAGTAACCGTATAAAATTAGGATAGAAAAATAGTTTCCCTAACTTTAAGCAACAAGTTAACCTGGCATTGGTCTGAATATTGGCTGCTGCCAGTTAACCTCTAGGGTAGCAGCAGAGGAGTTCAGGCTGTGCCCCTCCCATTTCTGATCTTCCCTTCCACTACTACTACCCCCCCCCCACCCCCCTCCCGCTGTCTCTGTACTAGCATATCCCCCCCCCCCCCCATCCTTCCCCAATCCTCTCTCTCTCACCTACTCTCTGAAGAAAGATGACAGCAGGCCCAAACTCCCCCCCTCCCCCACAGCCCCCAACCATGTAGGCCTCATCCCTGCCTACCATGGTCCTCATTCCTACCTGTTTGCTTTGCTAAACAACCAGAGATTATCAAGGTAGTGAAGGTCTCTGACCTGCCATCATCTTCAGGCAGAGTGGGAGGGAGAGATTAGGATGAAAAGTGGGGTATGCTGTTCCAGGGATGGGAGGAAGGATTGGAAGGGGTGCTGAAGTTCTGGGGATTGGAAGGGGAGGCCTCCAAACCTGGGCAGAAACTTTATGCAGGTCCCAGCTAATATTCAGTTTATGTGGAAGCCGGCTGAATGCTCTGGCGGTCAGCAGAACTTTAATTGTAACCTCCACACTCTGGAATTCACTGCCTGAAAGACTCCGCTTAACGCTTAACACAAGACTATCTGTACTTCAGGAAGCAGGTGAGCCAGGCCTTTATTGGGAGAGGTAACTAACATGTTAGTGTCACACACACACACACACACACACACACACACACACACACACACACACACACACACACACACACACACACACACACACACACACACACACACACACACACACACACACACACACACAGTCACACACACACACACACACACACACAGTCACACACACACACACACACACACACACAGTCACACACAGTCACACACACACAGTCACACACAGTCACACACAGTCACACACAGTCACACACACACACACAGTCACACACACACACACTCACACACACACACACACACACACACACACAGTCACACAGTCATGTTTATCCACTCCTACCCTAGCTGATATAAAATTTAACCAACCTCATATGCACGTCTCCTTAAATTAGTCAGTTTATTTTCTAACGCCTCTTATTCTCTTACCTACAGTGGGGGAAATAAGTATTTGATCCCTTGCTGATTTTGTAAGTTTGCCCACTGACAAAGACATGAGCAGCCCATAATTGAAGGGTAGGTTATTGGTAACAGTGAGAGATAGCACATCACAAATTAAATCCGGAAAATCACATTGTGGAAAGTATATGAATTTATTTGCATTCTGCAGAGGGAAATAAGTATTTAATCCCTCTGGCAAACAAGACCTAATACTTGGTGGCAAAACCCTTGTTGGCAAGCACAGCGGTCAGACGTCTTCTGTAGTTGATGATGAGGTTTGCACACATGTCAGGAGGAATTTTGGTCCACTCCTCTTTGCAGATCATCTCTAAATCATTAAGAGTTCTGGGCTGTCGCTTGGCAACTCGCATCTTCAGCTCCCTCCATAAGTTTTCAATGGGATTAAGGTCTGGTGACTGGCTAGGCCACTCCATGACCCTAATGTGCTTCTTCCTGAGCCACTCCTTTGTTGCCTTGGCTGTATGTTTTGGGTCATTGTCGTGCTGGAAGACCCAGCCACGACCCATTTTTAAGGCCCTGGCGGAGGGAAGGAGGTTGTCACTCAGAATTGTACGGTACATGGCCCCATCCATTCTCCCATTGATGCGGTGAAGTAGTCCTGTGCCCTTAGCAGAGAAACACCCCCAAAACATAACATTTCCACCTCCATGCTTGACAGTGGGGACGGTGTTCTTTGGGTCATAGGCAGCATTTTTCTTCCTCCAAACACGGCGAGTTGAGTTCATGCCAAAGAGCTCAATTTTTGTCTCATCTGACCACAGCACCTTCTCCCAATCACTCTCGGCATCATCCAGGTGTTCACTGGCAAACTTCAGACGGGCCGTCACATGTGCCTTCCGGAGCAGGGGGACCTTGCGGGCACTGCAGGATTGCAATCCGTTATGTCGTAATGTGTTACCAATGGTTTTCGTGGTGACAGTGGTCCCAGCTGCCTTGAGATCATTGACAAGTTCCCCCCTTGTAGTTGTAGGCTGATTTCTAACCTTCCTCATGATCAAGGATACCCCACGAGGTGAGATTTTGCGTGGAGCCCCAGATCTTTGTCGATTGACAGTCATTTTGTACTTCTTCCATTTTCTTACTATGGCACCAACAGTTGTCTCCTTCTCGCCCAGTGTCTTACTGATGGTTTTGTAGCCCATTCCAGCCTTGTGCAGGTGTATGATCTTGTCCCTGACATCCTTAGACAGCTCCTTGCTCTTGGCCATTTTGTAGAGGTTAGAGTCTGACTGATTCACTGAGTCTGTGGACAGGTGTCTTTCATACAGGTGACCATTGCCGACAGCTGTCTGTCATGCAGGTAACGAGTTGATTTGGAGCATCTACCTGGTCTGTAGGGGCCAGATCTCTTACTGGTTGGTGGGGGATTAAATACTTATTTCCCTCTGCAGAATGCAAATAAATTCATATACTTTCCACAATGTGATTTTCCGGATTTAATTTGTGATGTGCTATCTCTCACTGTTACCAATAACCTACCCTTCAATTATGGGCTGCTCATGTCTTTGTCAGTGGGCAAACTTACAAAATCAGCAAGGGATCAAATACTTATTTCCCCCACTGTATCTATATGTTCCATCTTTGCTTATACCCTCCACTGTCAATTAAATGTTCTATTACGTATTGTGTTGACATTGTAAGAAGTATACCGTGCCATACTCTGTATTGTTGTTTGAATATTTTTTACTGCTCTAATGGTCTATTGCTCATGTTTGATTTATTCTTACTGTACACCACCTTTAGTGAATTCCTTCAAAAAGGCAGTAAATAAATCATAATAAATAAAATAATTAGCCCTGGATATTCAGTGCCCAGACATGGCCGAACATTGACTATATGGGGCTAATTCTGCCCATGTCGGTCAGTGTTTAAAGAATGCTGTCCATTGTGGGCTAAGTATTGATTGGTACTTGTTCACAGTCTCAGAATACAGTACAATACCTGAATCACACATGTAAAACACAGAGCCTCACCAAAGAGAATAAGTGAACTAAAATTAGAAAAATAAAGACAACCTTTGAACTGAGAACCCCCAAGAAGTCACATTTAGCATGTATTACAACACTGAAATATAAATGTGTTTGTTTTGTACAGTACAAGAAGAAATCCTTCAGTGGTTCACATTTCTCAGGGTGAACATGTTCCCAGTTAATAAATTCAAAATAAAGTTTTCTCTCTTCGGGCGTTTTATTTTCCCTGTCATGTTGATCCCAGTCTTTTCTGTTTTATCTGTCTTCCTAATCCTCTTTCTGGTGTGTGTGTCCATTTTCTATCTCTCTTCTGTCGTCACATTCTGTTCCTTTTCTGCATTGGTCTCGGAAAAGGAGGAAAGAGTTAAAATGGAAAAATCAATTTCTTTGTTTGCTTCTCTATTCACTCAACTTTCACCTTCTAATCCTCAGTTTCCTTTTTACTTTTCACTTATTAACTTCTTATCTTCATCTCTCACCTCCAGCCCAGCCCATTTCCGGGTCTTACTGCTTCCTTGGCCTCAGTCCTTTTACCAACTCCCTGTTACCATATTACTGTCCTCTACTCAGTCATCTCCTTGGCAGTCCTTTCGTATAATGGCCTCTCCACATGGTTCCGCTAAGTCCGACATCATCTTTCCCTTCCTCCTCTCCCCTCCCCTTCCCTCCCCCACCTGATAGTACAGCACCTTTTCTGTCATGTAGCCCAGCATCTCCCCTCTTCTTTTTGTCTCTCTTCCTGTGGTCCAGCATCTCCCTGTTTGTTTCCCCTCCATCTGCCATGCCACCACCATCAAACTGAAAAAAAGAAAAAAAAACATGCAGAGATTTGGAACTCTCGTGCCTGCTGCGAGTCTGACGGTTCTCTTCCACTCAGTAACAGGAAGTTGTATGAAAGGGGTTGAAATGTCAAACCTGTACCGCGGGAGGTGGTGGAAATGAAAACGGTAACAGAATTCAAGCACGCATGGGATAAACATAAAGGAATCCTGTTCAGAAGGAATGGATCCTAAGGAGCTTAGCCGAGATTGGGTGGCACAGCCGGTGGCGGGAGGCGGGGACAGTGCTGGGCAGACTTATACGGTCAGTGCCAGAGCTGGTGGTGGGAGGCGGGGCTGGTGGTTGGGAGGCGGGAATAGTGCTGGGCAGACTTACACGGTCTGTGCCCTGAAAAGGACAGGTACAAATCAAGGTAAGGTATACACAAAAAGTAGCACATATGAGTTTATCTTGTTGGGCAGACTGAATGGACCACCGTGCAGGTCTTTTTCTGCCGTTGTGTACGTGCAGGATGTCAGAGACGAGTCAGACTCAGAAAGAAGTAAACAAACGAACGAAGGACGACGGCTTTGGCTGGCGGGGGTTGGGGTCCCCCGCCAGCAAAGGTAGGCGACGGCAGGTTGGCGGCGGGAGGGGGGATTGCGAGGGCCGTTGGAAGGGGGTCCAGGGCCAAATCTACGGGGGCCCTGGCCCCATTTCAGATACGCCCCTGGTCCAGACCTTTACAATTTGAAGTAAGCCTAGTTTTAAACACGGCTTGCTAATCTTAGTTTCCTCTGGATCAGCAGTTACCCACCAAACAACCCATTGGCACAGTCATTTTCCTGTGCCATTTCATGGTTTTCAATTTTAGATGAGTACGTGGGGGTGTGTGTGTGTGTGTGTGTTTTTTTTTCTTTAACTAGTTAAGAACACACTAAGTTGAACAAAAAAAATATATTTTCTGCTCTATAAATATATTAACACTGCATTCATGTTTGTTTTTCTTTTTAGGTGCAAGAGATATTTATAAGCTTGCTCTTTTAATAGTGTATGGAATGCACCATAGTCTGGCAGCTGAGTCTGACTCGGATCCTGTCTACATTATTAATTTTGTGAGGATGTTTCTGATTAAACTAGAAGACAATCAAGGATTAGTTTAGGTATATAGGGAATTAAGATCCTAGTAGGGAGTGTGTTTCAAGATTCCAGCAAGCCAGTCACTGGGTATTCTCTCTCAGTTCTGTTGCTGTGGGAAGAGAAACAAAGGAAGAAAATGTGATGGGGGAGGTGCAGACTTGTTTTTCAGGGATATAGGCCCAGATGCATCAAACGAACGTAACAAAATCTAAATCGTTAAAGTCCTTAACAATTTTGAAAAACCGAAGCATGCACCAAAAAAACAGGTCAAACATGTTCGTTGCGGTATCCAGAAGTACAATGTATCACTGAATCGTAATCCCCGTCGTAATCAGCCCCTAAATCATGCGCAGAGCAGCCAAGCGTTATGCTGGCTGCTCTGCGCATGCCACAAACGTCCAAAAAAACCCACAATACAAACATGTGGCTCCCCACTTCCCCCTGCACTAAACAAAACATTAAAAAAATCCAAATAGATCGGGAGGGGGCAAAGGCGCTTGTCAGGAGCGTCCTGTATGGGCGCCCTTGCCCTCCCCCCGAGATCGCCGCTGTTCCCCGCTTCAGCCGGTTTTAATAAAAACAAATCTCCAAATTTTCTCATCCCCGCTCCCCCTCCCTTCCTGTGTTTCCTGTCCATTGCTCCAGGGCTCCACCTCCCGCCATCCTCCGCTTCCGCCCCCGTGGTTTTCTCGAGTCAGGCGCAGACAGTTCCCTGTCAGTGGTCCACTGCTTATGGAGAAAGCTAAACAGCTAGCTGACACCCTCATGATTGAAAGCCCCGCGCTGTTCCAAACAGCGCTCTAAAAATAGCGCTGGAACAGCGCGGGGCTTTACCGCACCGATGATCAGAGATAATGCATGCAAATTTAAGCAGCGCAATTATCTCTGATCATAGGGTAGAAGTGCAGGCGAATTGTGCCGAGCATGCACTCAGCACAATCCTCCCGCAGTTGTTTGACAGGTCGGGGCTGTCAAAAGCCCAAACCTGTCAAACCCTCATGATCAACAGGGCTTGGAGGTCCATGGGACCACCAGGCCCTGTCTACCCCTGCCCCAAGCAATAGGGGCTGGAGGTCCGGCGGACCAACGGTCCCACCCCCCCAGGTTCAGGGAGGCCTGGAGATCCGGTGCCCCCCCCAAACCCCCAGAAAATGTCAAGTGGCCGCCAGCCAAACCCTCTCCCACCCAGGAGCGACCGGGGGGGGGGGGGGGGGGGCTGGAGGTCTTTTTACTGTGCTGGTTTGGTTTTGGATTTTCAGATTCCTCTTTCGTTTTCCTCCCCCTAGAGGGCTCTTGTTTTTTCAGAGCCTCTCCTTACCCCCCCACCCCAAGTCTTTGTCAGAGGATGGACTACCCTGTTGACTACAGATCAGGAGCTAGTGGGATTAAGTACAGTTCTTAGGGCTCTTCCTGGACAAGTCACTTTGGGCCTGTCTTACCAAGCTACGCTAGTGATTTCCGCGCAGCAATGCCAACAAAGCCCATTCAAAGAAGAATGGGCTTTGTCAGCATTGCCACATTGGGAATCACTAGCGTGGTTTAGTAAGAGGCCCTTTATCTTCCTCTGCCTTGGATACAAACTTGTGGGCTTCAGAGGGGGTAATAAAACTTGTTCCCCTGGATCTGGATGGATGCTTCCTGGGGCAGCAGGCTTCATCAGAGGGACAGCTATTTCCTGCGTGGGTGGAAGTCTTCCCTTGGTGCTCCATGTTAACTCTTTTTGGATGGTCAAAAAAAAAAAAAGCCAGTGTGGGTTTAGCTAGAACATGCTCTATCTGTGGGTTGGACATTGTAAATTCCAAAGAGCTTACTGAATGGGTACCTTCTGCTAGACAGATGGGGGGTGGGAGTTGCTCCATATTCTCAGAGAGGAAGTGACCCGGTGGCTAGCACAATAGGCTGAGAACCAAGGTAACCAGGCTTCAGATCTGCCAGTGTCTTTTATTTTCTAAGGCTTGTCTCCTGGTTATCCGTGGTTTTGCCAGTAATTCATTCTCTTCCTCGTAGCCCCCTCCCCCACCCATTGCACGGCCAAGACCTAGGGCTCTTATTCCCTTGGTGGTGAGAATTAGAGGTATTGAGTCTTCTATGGGGATTTGTCTTTATCTTAGGAATCCAGGACTATTGGGAAAACAACTTTCAGGGACTCCCTAGGGTGGAGATATTTTAAGCCTTTGTATGAACAATCTTTCCTATGTTTATAGTCTTCCAGGCAGCTAGGTGCCATGGACCTATGAGTGCAGTTAGTTCGACTACACCTTTCTATGATCCCATTCCCACTACATTTGCCAAATAACTTACTACTCTGTTCCTCTCTCATTACCTTTCGCCTTGACTACTGCAACCTACTCCTCACCGGCCTCCCACTTAGCCACCTATCCCCCCTTCAGTCCATCCAGAACTCTGCCGCACGTCTTATCTTCCGCCTTGACCGATATACTCATATCACCCCTCTCCTCAAGTCACTTCACTGGCTTCCGATCAGATACCGCATACAGTTCAAGCTTCTCCTACTAACCTACAAATGCACTCGATCTGCAGCCCCTCCTTACCTCTCTACCCTCATCTCCCCTTACGTCCCTACCCGTAACCTCCGCTCTCAAGACAAATCCCTCCTTTCAGTACCCTTCTCCACCACCGCCAACTCTAACATAGTAAATGACGGCAGAAAAAGACCTGCATGGTCCATCCAGTCTGCCCAACAAGACAAACTCATATGTGCTACTTTTTGTGTATACCCTACTTTGATTTGTACCTGTCCTCTTCAGAGCACAGACCATATAAGTCTGTCCAGCACTATTCCCGCCTCCCAACCACCAGCCCCGCCTCCCACCACTGGCTCTGGCACAGACTGTATAAGTCTGCCCAGCACTATCCTCGCCTCCCACCACCGGCTGGCTCTGCCACCCAATCTCGGCTAAGCTCCTTAGGATCCATTCCTTCTGAATAGGATTCCTTTATGTTTATCCCATGCGTGTTTGAATACTGATACCGTTTTCATTTCCACCACCTCCCGCGGGAGGGCATTCCAAGCATCCACTACTCTCTCCGTGAAAAAATACTTCCTGATATTTTTCTTGAGTCTGCCCACCTTCAATCTCATTTCATGTCCTCTCGTTCTACCGCCTTCGCACCTCCGGAAAAGGTTAGTCTTTCTGCCTCGCCTCACCCCATGCTTGGAGCAAACTCCCTGAGCACATACGCCAGATCCCCTCCCTACCCATCTTCAAATCATTGCTCAAAGCCCACCTCTTCAATGTCGCTTTCGGCACCTAATCACAACACCTCTACTCAGGAAATCGAGACTACCCCAACTTGACATTTCGTCCTTTAGATTGTAAGCTCTTCTGAGCAGGGACCGTCCTTAGTTATTAATTTGTACAGCGCTGCGTAACCCTAGTAGCGCTCTAGAAATGTTTAGTAGTATATGTATGATGATGATAGAGAGCCTGGAGCAGGGTCAAGTTCCTCTGGCCTGGAAGCAAACAGCCATCTGCCCTAAACTCAAGGACCCTAAATCTAGGGATTCAGATGTAGCTTACTATTGACCTATTAGAGTCTTATGAGGTCTCCAGACTCTGTTCCTTTTATCTTGCTGCATCATACACCTGGAATAGAATTCCTGAGCCAGTATGTCAAGCTCCATCTCTGGCAGTCTTCAGATCTAGGCTAAAAGCTCACCTTTTTAGGCTGTTTTTAACCCCTATTCACTTGTTCAGTACCAGTGTCTGTTTTATCATTCCCACCTTAAGTAATTCCCTTCTCCTTTATTTCTCCTGTTTGTCCCATATAGATTGTAAGCTCTGATGAGTAGGGACTGTCTTTTCATGTTCAAGTATACAGTGCTACGTACGTCTAGTAGCGCTATAGAAAGGATAAGTAGTAGTAGTATTGCCAACTTGCCTTTTTTGGGGAAACTGGCAGTATCTTTCTTTCATAGCTGGAGGATTTTGTGTAGTCAACTGATGTTTTCAAAAATACAGAAGAAACCTGTCTTCGCAAAAAACAACAATAGTCAAAAACAGCGAAGATGACGCAAAAAACGGAAAAAAGGAAAAGAGAAAGAACAAAAGGAAAAAAAACAAAAGATAAACAAAAAAACAGTGGAAAAATGAAAATTATAAAAAGTGAAAAATACAAAATGCACAAAAGAGAGAAAAAAAACTATAAAAAACAAAATTATGAATAAAATATAAAAATCAAAAAAAAGGAGACGACACAAGCAAAATGAAAAAAACTAAATAGATTTATTAGGGTGATATGACTCGACACAGCTGTGTTCGGCCCAACTGGCCTGCGTCAGGAGTCTGTTACACCATGTATGTATTATCTGGTAATATCAGTCCTTGAAGAGTATTCAATTAAACGCACCTTTATGCAACAACACTCTACCTTTAAAAAGGCTGTGTGCACGGTCTGACAAAAATCGTTATAGAAGACTCTGGTTCAGGAAATTTATATATATCTCACTAGAATAGCTGCAAAACAGCTTGGCGTTCGCTGTTTTTGACTATTGTCAACTGATGTTTTACATATTAATGAAACTGGGTTTAGGAAGGTTCGTAGCATGGAGATTGCACTCCTTGGTTTGACTTCTTTTTTTTTTTTTCTTCGTAATTTTGTACGAGATAAATCGCTGTTCTCATCTCATTAAATCTTTCTTCGGCATTCGATACTGTCAAACTGTTCGTCGCCTACAGGATATTGGTGTCGCAGGTACGATGTTTGCCCAACCTAACTAATATTGCCCCCCCTCCCTCCCTCTCTCTCTCTCTCACACACACTCACACACTATCGATTGTCTCGCAGCATGGCTCAGCTCTCATGGGTTTGAAATTGGACCCAGAAAAATCTTCAGGAGTTCTTTTTGCTAGGCTTGGGGGTGCAGGTTTTGCAGTTCCCCCTGACTGTTGCAGGGAGCAATATTCCCTTTTTCTCCTATAGTGAAAGTTTTGGATGTCTTGTTAGATCCATATCTTTACTACCGGGCCCAGATTTTGAAAGTAGCACTGTATTCTGTTTGTGGTCTTTTCACCACCTCTGCTTTATGGATGTTGATTCACTCTTGTAGATAATATACTGAAATCTTCTGCTCGTTGTGACCTGGAGTATGGCTACTCTTACGTTCTTGTAATGTCAGCTGGATTATTGAAATGCTCTATATAGCGGCTTGTGCCGATCTGATCACAGGCACCTCCAGATTGTCCAAAATTTAGCTATTAAGTTGCTGACTGGTTCCAAGGGATATGATCATGCGACGCCTTTACTTTGTGAGGAACATTGGCTTCCTGTCACCTCCCGGATAACTTTCAAGTTCCTATTTTTAATTTATAAGGTCTTGTTCACTGGTAGTCCATGGTATCTTTCAGACCTTTTGGTCTTGTATACTCCTACTCAGACCCTTAGGTCCTCATCTCAGAACATGCTGGTGGTTCCCTCTTTTTGGGAGTTAAACTTAGTCTATCAGAGGTAGGTTGTTTATAGTAAAGAATCGAGGATTGCTGTTGGATTTAGTACTGTCCTTTTGGCCTCAAATTCATTCAGTTGTAAAGAAATCTTATTTCAAGCTGAGGCTTTTGAGCAAATTGCAACCATCAGTTTCACAAACAAATTTTCAGAATGTGTTACAAAGCTTAGTACTGACCGACCTTGATTATTGCAGTATTGGATATGTTGGTTTGCCTGCCACTTGTGTTCAATCCATGTAAATTCTTCAAAATTCTGTCATTCGATTATTGTTTTGTGCTAGCTAAGAATGAGCATGTATCACCATATCATAGGAAATTGCAGTGGTTGCCTGTGCTGGAGAGAGTTAAATTGAAATTGCTGACATTAATTCATAAGAGTTTACATCAGGGGTCATCAAGATATTTGAGTTATTGTTTACATTGGTATAAGCCTGCACCAGCACTTCGCTCAGAAACATCTCAATTGTTGGACATACTAGATTTCTGGCTTCCTCAATATGAATCTACAAGGAAAAGGACATTTCCTTGTCATCAAGCAGATGAATCCATTACGAATGGGTTGTGTCCATCAACCAGCAGGGGGGAGATAGAGAGCACTGAAAAATCATTGTGACTCATGGCCAGCTAGCTCCATCTGCCTATTCAGTATTCTCTATCTCCCCAGCAGGGTGGACGCAGCTTATTCACTGGCCGGCCTCCGCCTGAAGCCTTCAAGGCACATTCCACAAGAGTGATTTCCTCTTCTTGGGCTGAAACTGGAGCACGCTGTCTTCAAGAGATATGTAGTGCAGTGACATGGGCTTCTAAGCTCTCTTTTGCCCGACATTACAGGCTGGATGTGGCTGCCAGGAGAGACACGCATTTTGGAGCACAAGTGCTGGCTCGTGGTGTGGCTTGTTCCCACCATATCTAGGGATTGCTTTGATACATCCCATTCGTAATGGATTCATCTGCTTGATGACAAGGAAGGGAAAATTAGGTTCTTACCTTGGTAATTTTCTTTCCTTTAGTCAGAGCAGATGAATCCATGAGCCCTTCCTCAGTGGTTCATTATGTGATTTATGTTACTCTTATGTTCAGTTTTTCCTGTAGATATGTTCCCTCATTGGGAGACGTTGGAAAACAGTCTTCAGGATTTCTGTTCAGTTACAGGAGGATGAGTTCATTCCCTCCTTTGAATTATAGCTCCAGTTTTGGGGTGTTCATCCGCTGTGAGGGAAGTTCATGTTATGCAACTTTGCGGTGTAACACTGCTTTGGAAGCTTCAAATACTGAAGAGGCAGATGGAGCTAGCTGGCCATGAGGCACTATGGTTTTTCAGTGCTCTCTATCTCCCCCTGCTGGTTGATGGACACAACCCATTTGTAATGGATTCATCTGCTATGATTAAAGGAAAGAAAATTACCAAGGTAAGAACCTAATTTTCCCTTTCAGTAGCTGGCCTGGCCAAATGGAATAAACTGGCTCCCATCCTTAGATGGCAAATGAATTATTAGGTGTTTAAAAGACTGTTGCAGCAATATTTGGTAGCACAAGCAACTTGGGGCTTCAGGACTCAGTGATGGACTGCCCTCTCTTTAGACTGAATGATGAGTGAAATGAGCGTGTAGTAGATGGTTAATATTGACCAGTGTTATGGGTATTTGTGCTGTTATAGTTTTGATGTAATACTTTGACTGTGTATGTTTATTTGTAATCTACCCTGGATAAGGGCAGAATATAAATTTTAATAAAAGTAATGAAAAAAATGAAATGAAAGTAGTCGCTGACAGGAGAAATATATACGTTTTTTATTGGAAGGATTTTGCCAGTGATGAATAGCTTGTTGGATCGTTTCAGTTCTATAAATCTTTGGATTTGGAGCTCTTTGAGGCTTTTCCTTCCTTTTTTACATAAACATTATACGATTATATTGAGTGGATTACTTTGGTTTTGTTTATCTTTGAAGATAATAAAATGCAATTGTAAATAATCCAAGAAGTTTGTTAAAACCTACCCCTCCCCTGATGAAGAAAATAAGTTGAAAAAATGTGGCTGTCCGTTGATGTTTTGATGAACAGTTAATGCATTAGACTTTGGTACTGGTTAATGGTTGTTTATATAGACAGGGTTGGGCATGCTTAGCATGTGGTGACTTGTTGAAGATAAACCCTTATGCTGGCATTACTGTTGTTCAACAGGTTCACATACCATATGAACAAAGGACCTGTTTATTTCACTGAGCAAATTGTTTGACATAAAAATTTATTGCATTACATTCTGCAGCCATGACCTAAGTTTACTCCTATTCAGGAAATGTAGTTGAGACCAATAGCTTCAGACCAGAAACTGACATTTAACATTTCCTGTTGTTCCTCATTAAAGAGGTTAGGGCTCTTCAGCTTGGCAAAGAGACAGATGAGGGGAGATATGATTGAGGTCTACAAAATCCTGAGTGGTATAGAATGAGTAGAAGTAAATCAAATTTTTACTCGTTCCAGTAGAGAGGTGTGGTAGCTGTGTTGTTAGTCCACTTTTTAAAGGTAATCAATACAAATAAAACAAAATAAAACATGGAAAAGAAAATAAGATGGTACCTTTTTTTTATTGCTCACACAGAAAAACAAAGCGGGGTTCACACTCTCCACAGCAATCGAACACAACAGAAATAGGGTGGAGAGGGCCCAATATCAAGAGATCAGTCACCACACACAAGGGTAAGATGCTCCAAAAAACTTTGGGTCCTGATTAAAGTTTTTTGGAGCATCTTACCCTTGTGTGTGGTGACTGATCTCTTGATATTGGGCCCTCTCCACCCTATTTCTGTTACCTTTTTTTATTGGACAGAACTTAATACATTTCTTGATTAGCTTTCGAAGGTTGCCCTTCGTCAGATCGGAAATAAACAAATGTCATCTACCAACATTTGCTTATTTCCGATATGACGAAGAAGGGCAACCTTCGAAAGCTAATCAAGAAATGTATTATGTCCAATAAAAAAGTTATCTTATTTTCTTTTCCATGTTTTATTTTGTTTTAATGAATAGTTAAGCTCTGGAACTCTTTGCCGGAGGAGGTGGTAACAGCAGTTAGTGTATCTAGGTTTAAAAAAAGGTTTGGACAAATTCCTGGAGGAAAAGTCCATAGTCTGATATTGAGGCAGACGTGGGAAGCAACTGCTTACCCTGGGTTTTGTAGTATGAAATGTTGCCACGATTTGGGTTTCTGCCAGGTACTTGTGACCTGGCTTGGCCACTATTTGGAAAACAGGATACTGGGCTAGATGGACCATTGTTCTGATCCCAGTATGACTACTCTTATGTTCTTATCCTATAGTGGTTCCTGCCACCCAGTCAGCTGCTGCTGCTGGATTCCAGAGGTAACCTTAGAAGCTTTATAACAGTGTTTCTTGATCCCTGGCCAGGCTGTTTGTGGTCCTGGCAATAAGGGGAAGGGCATCCTACATTATGTTCTCTTTTAATTGCTGTTGCACCAGATGTCACCCCATGGGCTATCTTTGAACCAAGTTTAGTAAAACTTCAAAATTATAAGTAAGGCCATAGAGACCTGTAACTTTCAGTTTTCTAATCCCAGAAAACAAGTAGGCAACCGATCCAGAAGATTAAGCAAAGAAAATAACACAGCAGAGCACAGAATAAAAAAGTTCGGTGGTGGTGTATGTAATCTAATCTTTCTTTCTTTTATTTATTTATTTATTTATTTATTTATTTAAGTGCATTTCTACCCCACATGAGCAGGCGTAATGTGGCTTACAATAAATCAAGTGGATACAATACAAGACAATGATGGCCCAGAATCAGAAAGTGACAGGAGGGGAAGGAACAGGGGATAACACAGGGTAAATGACAGGGGTGAAGCGAGAGGGAGAGGTTAAACATTGGAGTTGTCAGTGGAGTAAGCCTTTTCGATGGGTGAGAGAGCCAGTTGAATCATTCTGTGTTAGTTTCAAAAGTATTGGATTTTTCCAATTTCAAATGTTTTCCTGAAGTTTCCGATTAAGTACCTTTTTATTGCGAGGCTTAGAGCGATTATCCTTTGAGAAATGTACACCTGTTGAGCTGGCATTGTTTTTTTTGTTTTGTTTTTTTCTGTAATAGTTTATGGCATGTTGTAGGGGCAATTTATTATTTACTATTTGTTTTATTGCAATTTTTTTTTAATTGAATGAATTTTTTTTAATAGATGGATTAGTGTCTGTATGTCCTGTTTATTAACTATGATTTGTATTAACAACTGGTATGTATAGAACTTTTACTTATATGGTCTTATGATTTGTACTAACATTATCTTTGTGTTCATTGACAGTAATCTTGCAAGCCCCTGACTCAGCCCTTGGGAAGGCGAAACATGACCATATTGGACTTTTAATTATTTATCTATTTTTTTATGTAGGGAATAAACTGGACTTTATATTTTTATCCTCATGATCTGCTATTATTTTCTGAACTCTTAGTTTTCTGACACATTCTGTTTGTGAGTTTGGGTTGTTTACAAAAAAAACAGTTTTTATTTTATGTTTGTTTCAGAGTAGTGGATATTCTGAATGCTGTCACTCTGACCCCCCCCCCCCCCCCCCCCCCCCCCCAAAAAAAAAAAAAAAAAACCCCATGGACATCTGATTATAGTTTATAAAGAAAGACATGTTTTATCTGTCTTTTCCATTCTGGAAATTTTTTCCATTATATCTAGCAGCTGATGAGTCCCTAAAGAGTGGGTTATGTATGTCTACCTGCAGGTGGCGATAGAAGGTAAAGGCTGAACGCTGCTTGCATATAAGGCAGTCCTTGCCTTGAGCCAGTTTTACTCAATTTCTAGCAGGAGATGGACGGTCTCCCAGCTCTTCTGGGCTCAGCTGGTTGCTTCCTCCCTTTCTGGGTCTCCCAGCCTGGTTAAGCTTTGGGGTGCTTGGCAGGTTGAACAGCGGGCTTGGGGGTACATTTGGCGGTGGCAGGTCTCTTCCCCCCCTCTTCTCACTTCTTGCTGGCCTTCTCTTTCCTCACAAAAAAAAAGTTTTTATTCAGCAGGTCCTTTGGGCACTGTAGTCCTTTGCTTGGGGGGTGGGGGGTGGGATCTTGGCTCTGCCTTTGTGAGAACCAGCCTGGGGGAATCCCAACAAGAGGGTGGTAGGACTGGGATTGTGGTGAGTACCACTTTAAATCTTTAATTGCTGTCAGGTCCCCTGCTGTGTGTGGCTTTCCTTTAGCTTTTTGCTTATGGCAGCTGAGGCAGTAAAACGTTCAGCGCACCAGTCTGCTTGTCTGTGTATGGTGTGTTTCCCACTCTGGGTCTGGGCTATCAGGCTCCTCTGGGACTTTAGCACCATTGGCCTCCTCCGCAGGGGAGACTGCCATGGTTTCTTCAGATGCAGGCAGCAACTGTGTGAGCAGCAGCCATTTTGGAAATTCACGTGGCTTAGTGAGATGCAGGTTCCCTGGACTCTGGCCTTTCTCAGTTGGGTCCCCCAGGGTCGTCTTCAGCTCTGCCTAGTCAGGTTCCATTTTTCCCTGAATTTGTCTTACTACTGCACCAGGCCACCTTATTGAAGATATCAGCCCCCCTCCCCCCCGTCTTCCTCTCAACCCTTGCTGGGGGCGGCGTCCTTTAACCGGCTGTGCTTGGATACATTGGTGGAGGTGGCTGAGGGCATCTGCTTCTCAGCTATGTTGGGATGGTGGTCTGTCGGTGACTTTGGTGCAGTCTCTGGATCTGGAGGAGGGGGAGCTCCCCACTACTGAGGCGGGTGATCCCATGGTGGTGCGGGTGTTTCACAAGGAGGAATTACCTTCCTTTATTACGCAAGCTCTTGTGCATATTTCTCCTCTGGCCTCATGGATTTCTGCAAGTTTCCAAGTTTATTTCACAATTTTTACCCCGCTCTACTGCATTGCCATCTAGGCAGTTTACATTCTAAAACAAATATAAAAAAAAATAGAGGGAAATTGTCTGAATAAGACATCACAGTGAGGAAAAGGGGGCAGAACTACAATATTTGATAGAAGAGCAACCCTATGATGGCCGATGGCTAATACTAAGAGGCCACCTAGGTCCTTTTCTGTCGAGGAGGCCATGTAGGAGGTCATGACTGCACAGTGGTCCACTCCAGATGCAGGTTTGAAGGTGTCTCGTGTCTTGTCACAATGATATCCCTTGTCATAGGATGAACTAGATAAGCTACAGCTCCCCAAGGTGGTTGCTCTGGTGGCGGCCATCACAAAGAAGACAACACTGCCAGTGGGGAGCGGCATTGCCCTTAAGGACATGCAGGATAGAAAGCCTGAGTCCTTTCTCAGGCTGTCCTTTTGAGGTGGCGGCCTTATCACTGCAGGCTTCAGTGTGTAGCTCCTGTGTTGGCTACAGCATGCCTGAGCTGGGTTCAGCAGGTGGCAGACACCGTGGCTGAATCTGAGGCAGCCACGGCGCTTCCGGTGCCCTCCTGGAGATGGGCATGGCATACTTGGCTGACTCTATGTACGATATTCTCCAGGCTTCAGCTAAGCAGATGGCTTTTGGCAGTTGCTGCTTGACGGCTATGGGCGGCAGATGCGGCTTCCAAGCAGTGCCTTACCAGGCTCCGTTTTTGGGGTAGACTTCTGTTTGACAAGAATCTAGAGTGATTGCTGGAGGATTAGCCCTGGCTAGATTGGGTCAATCTTCATCACACCTTAAGGATGTTCAACAGTACAGGCCTGGGCATGCTCCCGCTTTTCAGGCCCAGGTTCCAGCAAAGGCAGCCCTTTCAGACTGATAATAGAGGCTCTGCCAAGTCTTCCAGAGGATCTCTGGCCTCCTGTCCTTTACAATGATGAAGTGCCAGCCTACTCTTTGCAGGGGATGATTGGCAGGCGTCTTGCCAATTTATTTATTTATTTTTATTTTGAGGAGTGGACCAAAATCACATGAGACCAGTGGGTCTTAGACATTTATCAGAGACTGGTGCAAGCTAGGCTCTACCATTGGAGTGGAGAATTCTTTCTTGGAGACCCCTTGCAAAGCTCCACACAAGTGCCAGGTGGTGCTAGACACATTGCAGAACCTGATGAAGCTGGGGGCAGTTGTTCCGGTGCTTGAACAGAAGATAGGTTTGGGCTGCTACTCCCATATATCTTGTGGCGCCGAAGAAGGTCAGCTCATACCATCCAGTTCTAGATCTCAAGTGAATCAATGAGTTTCTGAAAGAGGCATTTTCACATGGAGACCTTATGCTGTGTCATCACAGTAGTGCAGCCGAGGGAGTATCTCACTTCCCTGGACCTCAAGGAGGCATCCTTACACATTCCCATCTGGCCCCATCATCAATGCTTCTTGCATTTTATAATACTGCGAAGGCACTTCAGTTTAGACAGTGCCCTTTGTTCTCGCCACTGCTCCCAGAACCTTTTCCAAGGTGGTTATGGTGGTGGCAATGTTCCTACGGCAGGGGGGGCATCAGGGTGCACCCTTACTTGGATGACTGGTTAATAAGGGCATTTTTCTCCAAGGAGAGTGCTTAATTGACACCGTGGATTATCAAGCTTCTTTAACACTTTGGGTATGTTGTAAGCATCCCCAAAAGTCATCTCTTCCTTTCCAATCTCTGACATACTTGGGGGTGTGTTTCGATAACTGTGCGGGGAAGAGTGTTCCTTCCAGACCTCAGGAGGGAAAAACTCCAGGCGCAGATTCAGTGAGTGCTTCAACTCCCTGCCCTGAGGGCTTGGGAGTATGTGCACATTCTGGGCTCCATGGCAACCACTCTGGAAATGGTCCCCTGGGTGAGAGCTAACATGCGACCCCTGCAGCATGCTGTCTTGACATGTTGGTCTCCATTGTCTCATGATTACAATTGTTGGCTCCAATGGTCTCCCATGGCGAAGTACAGCATGTCAGGGTAGCTGCAGATGGGCAGTCTCCATAGGGAGATGTCTCTGGCCACTGTGGCCTGGTTGGTAGTAACTACTGATGTGAGTTTGACCAGCTGAGGTGCCCAGTTCCTCCATCACAGTGCCCAGGGGGTGTGGTCAGCCATGGAGGCCAGCTGTCCAATAATTATCAAGAGCTTATGGAAGTTAACCTTGCCTTCCTAGAATTTCAGCCTCTTCTGAGGGGGTCATCCTGTCAAGATATTGTCAAACAATATGACTGTGGTGGCTTACATCAATCACCAAGGAGACACTCGGACTGTGCCACTGGCCTTGGAGGCCTCCTTGTTGACCCGTTGGGAGGAGATGCACGTGCTTCTCCTTTCAGCCTCCCTCATTGTGGGTATACTGAATGTCCAAACAGACTTTCTGAATGGGAATGCTCTGGATCTGGGGAAGTGGAAGCTCTCCAGTAAGGTCTTTGCCTTGACTGAGAAAAGATTGAGGACTCTGGCTCTGGGTCACATGGCATCCAGGTGCAGCACAAAGGTTCTCTGGTTTCTCAGCAGAAGAGAAGTTGGTTTGGAGGGCCTGGATGCTCTGTTACAGCCCTGGCCAGCTTCAGACCACCTTTGCGTTTCTGCCCTGGCCTATGATCAGCAGAGTTCTTCATAGCATTCA
The DNA here is from genome assembly GCF_901765095.1 of Microcaecilia unicolor. Lineage (NCBI taxonomy): Eukaryota > Metazoa > Chordata > Amphibia > Gymnophiona > Siphonopidae > Microcaecilia > Microcaecilia unicolor. The sequence continues at coordinate 208,115,453 of NC_044039.1, forward strand.
GCTTCATTGGGGCAAGGTGATTCTAGTAATGCCAAACTGAGTTGCTGGTCCAGGGTCCCATTCCCATATGTATATATATATATATGTGTGTGTGTGTGTGTATATATATATGTGTGTGTGTGTGTGTGTATATATATGTGTGTGTGTGTGTGTGTATATATATGTGTGTGTGTGTGTGTGTATATATATGTGTGTGTGTGTGTGTATATATATGTGTGTGTGTGTGTGTGTATATATATATATATATATATACACACATACACACACACACACACATACACAGTGCAATCTGCTTATGTGCAAGGGTCTGGGACCAAAGAAATGCATGCAGTTAACTGGAGCATGCACTTAACCATTGTGACGCAAAGAAGCTTGACATGTGCTAAATGTGTGTACAGTACTGTTTATTATACATACAGTATACAGTCTCCATTAACTGACGTTAGGCTTACTTGAAGTAATCAGTTATAGTCCTCTGTACACTATTGGGTCTGTGAGTTCCATAGATTACGTCTGCCAGACGGTAAAATCTGTCATAGCACTGACACCCAGTGGCCTCCAGATAGGCCCGCACGGTGTTGAGACTCTCCAGCGCTCTTGTAAAAGTGACAGGACGAGGTTGTTGAATTTTGTCAGCATATGCCTCGATGCTCATTTCATCCTCTGTGTCATCATCAGCCATTGTTGCCTGCATGTAGGCGCATATCTCGACATCAGTGCTGTCGTCAGCTGTTTGTAGATCGTAATCAACAACTACGTAGTGATGAAACTTCTCTTCAGTAACACCGGCTGGGATGTCAATAGCCTGTTCATCTGACGTGTTTGTAACAGCTGCATCTGTTTCTTCCCTCTCCACATCCTTAACAAAGCTTGCCTGCTTGTATCAGTTCACAGTGGTTGCTTGTGTAACATGATTTCAGGCTTCTTTCTGCATATGTAGGGAATCCAACAGTGATAGATTATGAGCCAGTCTGGTCATCCATAATGCTCATCAGACAACATAGCACAAGAGCCCGATAATGTTGTTTGAAATTGGCTATTATGCCCTGATCCATAGGTTGGAACAGAGAGGTAGTATTTGGTGGCAGGAAGACCACCTTGACGTTAGACAGCCTGACATCATCCCTGTGTGCAGCACAATTATCACAAAGCAACAAAACGCTTTTGTGTCCGCATTCTAGTGTCTAACTTCTTTAGCCACTGCTTCCAAATTTCCCCAGTCATCCATGAATTTGGTTTAGCTTGGTATGACAGTCGTTTAACATTCTTGAACAACGGGGCTGTTTGCTCCTTCCAATGACGAGGGGTTCCAACTTCTCATTCCCATCCATATTGCAGCAAAGGAGGATCATCAGTCGGTCCTTCAACGTTTTACTTCCAGTAGTTTCGGCATGTTTGAATGCAAGTGGAGGAGTGACTTAGTGGTTAGGGTGGTGGACTTTGGTCCTGGGGAACTGAGGAACTGAGTTCGATTCCCACTTCAGGCACAGGCAGCTCCTTGTGACTGTGGGCAAGTCACTTAACCCTCCATTGCCCCATGTAAGTCGCATTGAGCCTGCCATGAGTGGGAAAGCGCGGGGTACGAATGCAAAAAAAAAAAAAAGTATTCCATCAGGAATCGCTCGCCAGTAGAGACCGTTTTCGCCAGCATTGAAAATGTCACGAGGTGCAAACTCGTTCAAGATGGTAGGAAGAACTGAAACCACAACGCCTCTGAGGGCATTTCTTGCTACTTAACGATTTTGTGTTTTCCGTGTGTTGTCAAAATAATTGCTTGGCACTGACAGGTCATTCTCCTTTACCACTACATTTGGGTTTCTGTATTGAGCGCTCTGTCAGTTGTAATTTTCATTCCCCGCAATTCTCTTAGGGTTATGATTCTAATGTTTTTGTGAAACAGCAATGTTAATGTTTCCAGTGGATAAGCTGATTCGCCTTAATGTGCTTTTCTGTATACAGGCTTTCTGATGGTACAGAGTGGTTATAATCTGTGTGGAGGGATATGGGCTTGTTCTTTTCTCTGTTTATACAACCATTGATTTGTATCTTAGAAAGGTGAATATCAGCTGTTTTTAAGTTGCTGTGTTTCTGTAAAGTTGCATACTGTCTGTCAGGTGGACGGTCAGTCCTTTTTTTTTTTTATTTCTAGCAGAAATGGTGCCGATACTCAAATGCCAGGCTACCCTTCAGGGATGGGGTGATCACTGAGGGACCCACCCCACAATAGCTAGGCCCCCCTCAACTAGTCACAGAATCTATGATGAGGCAGAATTGGTGTGTAGAGCCTGAGTTCTTTCATTAAAACTTGGGGTCCGTGGGTCAATTTTAGCAGACAGTGGAAAAGGTGCCGGTACTCAGTACCCCCCTCAAAAAATTTTTTTTTTTTAAATATTTTTTTATTACATTTGTACCCCGCGCTTTCCCACTCATGGCAGGCTCAATGCGGCAGGCAATGGAGAGTTAAGTGACTTGCCCAGAGTCACAAGGAGCTGCCTGTGCCTGAAGTGGGAATCTAACTCAGTTCCTCAGTTCCCCAGGACCAAAGTCCACCACCCTAACCACTAGGCCTCTCCTTCACTCCAGCCCTGTGGACTGTTAACCTATATTAATCCATTAACTTATTCTGAAGTGTTGCATGTGACCTTGAACTTTCACATCCTGCTAGTAGTCAGGAGGCTTTGCAGGAGGATATTATATATTAATAGCTGAAGGAAACTACTTGTACCATAGGCCTTAGTATTTCTTTCAAAGATTTCTACTTTGTTTTGTGCCATGTTGATACCAGTTGCCGCTGCTTGAAGATCAGTTCACTGATAAGATGGTCAAAGGCCACAGCCGAGTTAATTGAATCAGTGTTAAAAGAGATGGTGTTGCAATTAGTGTAGAATGTAGGAGAATCATTTCAGGTAACTGTCGGGGCCAGTCTTTCACATCATCTGATTTATTTTATTTAAATTTATATTCCGCATATCCAAACTTAACTCATAACATACATAACATAGTAGATGACGGCAGAAAAAGACCTGCACGGTCCATCCAGTCTGCCCAACAAGATAACTCATATGTGCTACTTTTTGTATATACCCTACTTTGATTTGTATCTGTCTTTTTCAGGGCACAGACTGTATGTCTGCCCAGCACTATCCCTGCCTCCCAACCACCGGCTCTGGGACAGACCGTACAAGTCTGCCCAGCACTAGCCCCGCCTCCCAACCACCAGCCTTTTGATTTGTATCTGTCATTTTCAGGGCACAGACTGTATGTCTGCCCAGCACTAGCCCCGCCTCCCAACCACCAGCCCCTTGATTTGTATCTGTCATTTTCAGGGCACAGACTGTATGTCTGCCCAGCACTAGCCCCGCCTCCCAACCACCAGCCCCTTGATTTGTATCTGTCATTTTCAGCGCACAGACTGTATGTCTGCCCAGCAGTAGCCCCGCCTCCCAACCACCAGCCCCTTGATTTGTATCTGTCTTTTTCAGGGCACAGACTGTATGTCTGCCCAGCACTAGCCCCGCCTCCCAACCACCAGCCCCTTGATTTGTATCTGTCATTTTCAGGGCACAGACTGTATGTCTGCCCAGCACTAGCCCCACCTCCCAACCACCAGCCCCTTGATTTGTATCTGTCATTTTCAGGGCACAGACTGTATGTCTGCCCAGCACTAGCCCCGCCTCCCAACCACCAGCCCCTTGATTTGTATCTGTCATTTTCAGGGCACAGACCGTATAAGTCTGCCCAGCACTAGCCCCGCCTCCCAACCACCAGCCCCTTGATTTGTATCTGTCTTTTTCAGGGCACAGACCGTATAAGTCTGCCCAGCACTAGCCCCGCCTCCCAACCACCAGCCCCTTGATTTGTATCTGTCTTTTTCAGGGCACAGACCGTATAAGTCTGCCCAGCACTATCCCCGCCTCCCAACCACCAGCCCCTTGATTTGTATCTGTATGTACTTATAGCACACGTTACAATTCTCATCTAATAAGGATAAGTACAGCGATAATTAACTAAATGTCATATTTTCAAAAGTTTCCTGAGTTTAAGGAAGTTTGAATTAATGCTTGTTACAGTAGGAATATAATTTTTTAGGCATAATTATACCATAGGCAGTCGACTTTCTTGTGCCCTCCCTCTTCAGTGTGAATGAAATGCTGAAATACTGCATTATAGAGGCATACAGTAGTACCATACGTCCTTCAAAGGAGCAAATAACATTAAAGAAAAAAAAGTCAACCCATCCATAATTATTGACTGGTAGGCGTAAGTAGAGATTTTCCCCTTCTGACCTCTTTGAACTCCTGCTGGGTGGAAGAGAAGTGGCAGTGTTGTAAATCCCCCTCACTCTCCTTGGAGGTGTTGGCCAGAAGTGCAGCATCCAGATCAGGCCCTTAAGTTTCTGTGAAATAGAGCACACACTTCAAACTACAAAATTAACTTTTTCTGAAGAGTGTACAGCACTCTACATACTTGTACACTTGCAAGAGAACATGTAATCTTATCCTACTTTGGTCAGATTAAATTAAGCAGCATTTAAAACATTTAGACTACAAAGCTATTAGCATCTTACTACTTTCTGCCTATTTAAAACTTTGTATTAATTTTTTAAAATTAAACCTTGTTTTTTTTTTTTTTTTTTTTTTTTTTAGGAGGTGCTACAGCAATTGATTGTAATGAATTTGCCAAATGTATTATTAATTGGAAAAGATCCTCTGTCCGGTAAGTGTGTTAATTTGTATTGTTTTTTTTTTAAATATTTTTATTGATGACAAAGGTATAACACCAACCAACATAATACAAATTCACATTGTAGTATCCAATTCCACAAACCATAATATTGATTCTTTTCGCTTTATAGCCATCATCATACATATTTTTTAAATTCCCCCCCCCCCATCCCTTCCCCTTTTTTCCCCCTACACCAGGTTTCTACTCGTTATTTATTATCCATTGAGTACTCTACTGCGTGCTCGTGGTGTTAACGTGTTCAAAAAGGGCATCCAGCATTGCAGATACAATTCGCCTTTTGGTGTCGCTGAGTCTGGCGCCTCCTTTCCAGTGCACTGAGTGAGATCATATATGCTCTCCAAAGTTGGACAGAAGGCTCTTCCTCTTGCAACCACAGTTTAAGTATTGTCTCTTTCCCCATCATCACTGATCGCCTCTGGAAATGTCGAAGGCCAGCCCTGCTGGGCCCTTGATTTATAAATTCCTCAAATAATAGCCTTAGATGGCTTTTCCATTGAATCACCCATATCTTTGATACATGTATACACATTTGGGACCAAAATTTCAATACTGGTGGGCAGTGCCAAAACATGTTAATTTGTATTGTAATTCTAATTTCACATGACAGGTTTTCTAACATTTTGGTAATGATGTCCACTGCGGTGTTGAATGAGGTCCATGGCCTTATAGACGGCAAGCGTGCAGCAGGCTGCTACCGTCTGTCACCGCACTGTTCCTACTAAGGAGCGTGTGTTCTGTGTGGCATACCTCCAGTGAAAGTTCATGCTGTCATCTGGGCTTCAGGAGACCAGATAGGGAGGAATAGCGGTATCCGCTCCTAACGCTGCTGACAACTCTGCACCTTCCGTGCCAGCCTGTGAATTTTGAGCATGTTTGCAGTTTCACCACAGATTGTGAAGAACAGTTGGCAGCTGAGAGAGAGCTTCTGCTGCTCAGGTTAGCTTAGGGAGATGGGAGGAATAGATGTTGGGAAAGAGGGTTGAATGCTGGAGAAGGGAGATATAGTGGTAGATGCTGATGAAAGGAATAAAAAAAGAGAAATAAGAGGATGGGAAAGGGGGGGGCATAGGATGATAAGCAGATGAAGAATAGGAGGTGATAGGAAGTGGAAGAGTAGGAGAGAGGAAAATTGAGTGGTCGTCGAGAAAGCTGTAAGATGAGTACAGACGTTAATAAAGTAACATAGTAACATAGTAGATGACAGCAGAAAAAGACCTGCACGGTCCATCCAGTCTGCCCAACAAGACAACACATGTGTGCTACTTTTGTGTATACCCTACTTTGATTTGTACCTGTGCTCTTCAGGGCACAGACCATATAAGTCTGCCCAGCACTATCCCCGCCTCCCAACCACCTGCCCCTCCTCCCAACCACCGGCTCCGGCACAGACCGCACAAGTCTGCCCAGCACCATCCCCACCTCCCAACCACCAGCCCCGCCTCCGGCACAGACCGTACAAGTCTGTCCAGCACTATCCCCGCCTCCCAACCACCAGTCCCGCCTCCCGATCCTGACTAAGCTCCTGAGGATCCATTCCTTCGGCACAGGATTCCTTTATGCTTATCCCACGCATGTTTGAATTCCGTTACCGTTTTCATTTCCACCACCTCCCGCGGGAGGGCATTCCAAGCATCCACTACTCTCTCCGTGAAAAAATACTTTCTCCGAGATGGAAACTGAGAAGGAAAGTTGGAGAGAAGATGGAACTTTTGTTCTTGTGGCAGTGTTACTGCAGAATCACATAGCACAAGAAATGACAAACCGCCTTCTCCCCCCTCCTTCCTTGTGGCACCACCATTTTCAAGGCAGCGCTGCTGGGAGAGGAGGAAGTCTACCTTCCTTCTCCAACAAAGGTATGGGGGGGCAGGGAAGAGGGCTGCTAGACAACCAGTTTTTTTTTTGGGGGGGGGGCTTGATTTGCAGCCCACTGGGCCACCAGGGCTTTTCTTGGGGGGATGCTAGGTGGGGGGGAGATTAGGGGGATGGGTAAGTGACCAGGGCTTGTGTTTCAGCCTGCACAGTTGGAAACATCAGCCACCAAAGAAAATCAACCTTTTCAGGTTAGTTGTGGGTATTCTACTACTACTACTACTACTACTACTACTACTACTATTTAGCATTTCTATAGCGCTACAAGGCATACGCAGCGCTGCACAAACATAGAAGAAAGACAGTCCCTACTCAAAGAGCTTACAATCTAATAGACAAAAAATAAATAAAGTAAGCAAATCAAATCAATTAATGTGAATGGGAAGGAAGAGAGGAGGGTAGGTGGAGGCGAGTGGTTACAAGTGGTTACGAGTCAAAAGCAATGTTAAAGAGGTGGGCTTTCAGTCTAGATTTAAAGGTGGCCAAGGATGGGGCAAGACGTAGGGGCTCAGGAAGTTTATTCCAGGCGTAGGGTGCAGCGAGACAGAAGGCGCGAAGTCTGGAGTTGGCAGTAGTGGAGAAGGGAACAGATAAGAAGGATTTATCCATGGAGCGGAGTGCACGGGAAGGGGTGTAGGGAAGGACGAGTGTGGAGAGATACTGGGGAGCAGCAGAGTGAATACATTTATAGGTTAGTAGAAGAAGTTTGAACAGGATGCGAAAACGGATAGGGAGCCAGTGAAGGGTCTTGAGGAGAGGGGTAGTATGAGTAAAGCGACCCTGGCGGAAGATGAGACGGGCAGCAGAGTTTTGAACCGACTGGAGAGGGGAGAGGTGACTAAGTGGGAGGCCAGCAAGAAGCAGATTGCAGTAGTCTAAACGAGAGGTGACAAGGGTGTGGATGAGGGTTTTGGTAGAGTGCTCAGAGGGCTTTCATCAGCTTAAAATCATGTTGAAGGCCCATGAGAGAAGACAGCTTGAAAGATGACTTCAAATGAAGCATTACTCTTAATCTAGGTGGTGGGGGACTGCAATTTTCAAAACGGTCTGTTCAACTGAAAAGACTGCAGATACTGTGCACCTATGGGCTTCGTACACACCTTGTATCTGCTTTTTGTCTGCGCTAAGTTTTTCTGGGAAATAAAATGCATAAATTAAAAAAAAAACAGTAAATGCATTCTTAAGCCCACCCAAAACACATCTGGGAAGGTCTGAAACTACCAGGTAGTGAGAATTTTCCTCCCTGCTTAATTTGTATTGTATTTATGGTGGCTAACTGATCTGTGAAAGCTTTTAGAGTGTCTTAGAACTATGCTTAGGGCACGGAAATTTGTGTGCTATTTTGGCGCAGCAGACCAGAAACACCAGATCTGAAGCCCTTTATGGTAACTTCTGAATCCATCTGTAATTACTGTGCTTGGCATAGTTTCATTGAGTGCCTGAACTGTAGAGCGACTTCAATGCACTCAAAAGATCTCAAGTGGCCTGTTGAAACCTTATGGGGATAATTTTATAAAGGTGGTTTTTTTTTTTGCATATATATGCATTTATACACATGTAAAATATCTTTTATAGCGTTACCTACATGTACAAAAGGGAGAAAACAGAAAAGGGGTGGGGAAAATAGGCTCTATTCAAACAATGGGGGAGACGTATGAATTAGTTAAAACAATGATATTTATTATGAATAGGTGACTCAACACAGCCGTGTTTCGGCACTGTAGCGCCTTCCTCAGGAGTCTTCCGGAAGTGTTTCAGTCTTTAAGGTGGTTGGCACACTGGGAAAAAAACACTAAGGAATACACAATCCTTTCTTCCAAAGGAAGACTCCTGAGGAAGGCGCTACGGCGCCGAAACACGGCTGTGTTGAGTCACCTATTCATAATAAATATCATTGTTTTAACTAATCCATACGTCTCCCCCCATTGTTTGAATAGAGCCTATTTTCCCCACCCCTTTTCTGTTTTCTCCCTTTTGTCCTGTGGGGATCAAGTGCACCTCCACACTCCGTGTGGTTTTTCTTTTACCTACATGTACAACAAGTATGTGCTGTCAGAATTGTATACAAACTGCCACCAAAAATGTGTGAAGGATTCTCACACCAGAGCCATTTGCAGTGTGTACTTTGTGCTGGCAGGTGCGCTCTTAAATGCCGAGGTAACTTGCACGCAGTTAGCTTACTTCATTGGAGTGAAAATATTTTTTACTGTTGGAAGCTGAAGTTTATCACAGCGTTCGTATGGAACATTTACTGCATCAAAACCTTACTGACCACATTAGCTAGTTTCTGGAGGGACTATAGTTTTACTTTCTTCCGCATCTAAAGTGTAACCTTTACCAAGAATTGCTATTTAGAAGCAGAGAGGCTTCTGAACTTTGGTCTCTGTGGTCAATACTGTAGCTTTTTCAGAAGTTCTGTCAACACACAACATTTAGCTCTAATCTCAGGGGAGTGGAGGAGTAGCCTAGTGGTTAGAGAATGAGATGGGGACAAAGTTTGTCTCAGTCCCCGCCCTGTCTCCATCCCCGCGGGTTCTGTCTTCATCTGCAGAAGCCTCGAACACTTATGATTTTACTAGTAAAAGAAGCCTGTTTCAGAGCAAATGAAACGGGCGCTAGCAAGGTTTTCGTCGCCAACAGCCCCCCCCTCCCTCCCTCCCTGGCCAACCCCTTCGTTGTTCTGCCATTGTTCTGCCCCCAACGTCATGACGTTTGACGCGAGGGTGGGGTCCAGAGCGATTTCCCACCCATCCCTCGCCTCCCTGCCTCCCTCCCTGCCAACCCGTTCATTGTTCTGCCATTGCTCCGCCCTCGAGGGTGGGGCCTGGAGCGGTTTTGGTGGCTTCACCACCACGAACCTTCGAACCTTTTTGAAGGAAGTCAGGGCTTGGCTTCACTGATGTCAGTGTCCTCAGAATGTTGAGGGTGAGTTTTATTATAGTAGATATTTAAATCTTTTTATTAAAATATAAAAAGGAACAATATGCTGTGCAACTGTTGTGTATAAATTACAAATAGAGAACAATAATAACAATGATCAGCTATAACAACCCTCCTTCCCACCACCACCACCCTCTACGCCTTCAACCCCAACAATAGGTGATTTCTACTACACCAAGGAATCCTAATTCTCACTGTTAAAATGTCCAGGGGTATAAAATACAACCCGTTTTATATGACCTAGAGAGGAAAAATATGCCCTATAAAGCACTGTTATGTTTTTTTAATCTGTGGATAAATAAGAAATCATCAACAATCTCAGGATTCAGTCTAGCTCTCCTGTCTTCCACAGTCCTTCCTGGAATAGAAGTTGTCTTCTTAGAAGATGTGCTGGTAGCAGGATGTACAGGATCTCCCATGCAAATTTTGGCTAGTTGTGGCCAGTACGTTTGCTTGTTTTTCCAAAAAATCAAAATATCTCTGTAAGCATCACTTAAACATAAATAACAGTTCAGTTCATTAACAGGCTTCAAAGTAGAAAATGACACAGAGACAAAGTTTGTCCCCGTCCCTGTGGGCTCTGTCCCCATCCCTGTGGGATCTGTCCCCGCCCTGTCCCCGCGGTTACTGTGGTTCCCCATCCCCGTGTCATTCTCTACTAGTGTTTAGTGCAGTGGACTTTTGTCCTGGGAAACTGGGTTCGATTCCCACTGCAGCTCCTTGTGACTCTGGGCAAGTCACTTAACCCTCCATTGCCCCTGGTACAAAATAAGTACCTGAATGTATGTAAACCACTTTGAATTTAGTTGCAAAAACCTCAGAAAGGCGGTATATCAAGTCCCACTTCCCTTTCCCTCTTTCCCTTATGACATCACAATATCAGAAGTGAACCAAGTATCGGGTAATCAAGCCATTGTAACATCACTGATGAGGTTGGCTCTTATTGGTGGAATGATTGGAGGAGTAGCCTAGTGGTTAGTGCAGTGGACTTTGATCCTAGAGAACTGAGTTCAATTCACACTGCAGCTCCTTGTGACTCTGGGCAAGTCACTTAACCCTCCATTGCCCCTGGTACAAAGTAAGTACCTGAATAAATGTAAACCACTTTGAATGTAGTTGCAAAAACCTCAGAAAGGCAGTATATCAAGTCCCAGTTCCCATTCCCTTATGACATCACAATATCAGAAGTGAGCCAAGTATTGGGCAATCAAGCCATTGTGACATCACTGATGAGGTTGGCTCTTATTGGTGGAATGATTGGAGGAGTAGCCTAGTGGTTAGTGCAGTGGACTTTGATCCTGGGGAACTGGGTTCAATTCCCACTGCAGCTCCTTGTGACTCTGGGCAAGTCACTTAACCCTCCATTGCCCCTGATACAAAATAAGTACCTGCATATGATATGTAAACCACCTTGAATGTAGTTGCAAAAAAAAAAAAACAACAACAACAGAAAGGCGGTATACCAAGTCCTGTTCTCTTTCCCCTTTGCTAAATTGTATCGGGTCTGTTTTAGTGGCATAGCTTTCAGTGAAAGATTTCTCTGAAATACAGAGGATCTTTCTTTTCTAAGATAGGGGACTATGTCAAGAGCTCAAATTAAAAACACAAACCTAATTCTGCTGGGACACTCCTTTTATTAGAGGAATCAAGTTGGGATCACATTTCAAGGAACAGAAAAAAGATTCTCAGCTAGCATGAACACAAATCAAATTGTTAGTAGTGAGATCAGAGAAGAAAGTAAGGATTATATAACCGAAGTTATTCATTTGGGAACAAATGGCCTGGCCAGAAATAGCATCTCTGTAATGCAGAGAGGTTTCTAAAGTTTGGTTCCTGTGGTCAATACTGTCGCGTTTTCAGAAGTTCTGTCTGTTTATGGTAAGGGAGATGAAGCTGTAACATTTAGCTCTAAACCCAGTGTAAGCATGATGGTTTTCGATATCTATGTGCCTGGGTCAGTGGGTGGTAGAACAAAAGGCTGTACTGTCATGATGGACTACATCTTTCTGTGGCAGAAAAAATGATCCTGAAAGATTCAATATGTGGACAGAAATTTTAACTAGATGAAGGGGGTGGCAGGTGGAACATAACTTCAGTAAGTCACTCCCAGATTAACATAGTAGATGACAGCAGAGAAAGACCTGTACGGTCCATCCAGTCTGCCCAACAAGATAAAACTCATGTACTACTACTACTACTTAACATTTCTAGAGCGCTACTAGGGTTACGCAGCGCTGTACAAATTAACGAATAAGGACGGTCCCTGCTCAGAAGAGCTTACAATCTAAAGGACGAAATGTCAAGTTGGGGTAGTTGAGATTTCCTGAGAAGAGGTGTAGTGGTTAGGTGCCGAAGGTGACATTGAAGAGGTGGGCTTTGAGCAATGATTTGAAGATGGGTAGGGAGGGGGCCCGGCGTATGGACTCAGGGAGTTTGTTCCAAGCATGGGGTGAGGCGAGGCAGAAAGGGCGAAGCCTAGAGTTGGCGGTGGTGGAGAAGGGTACTGAAAGGAGGGATTTGTCTTGAGAGCGGAGGTTACGGGTAGGGACGTAAGGGGAGATGAGGGTAGAGAGGTAAGGAGGGGCTGCAGATCGAGTGCATTTGTAGGTGAGTAGGAGAAGCTTGAACTGTATGCGGTACCTGATCGGAAGCCAGTGAAGTGACTTGAGGAGAGGGGTGATATGAGTATATCGGTTAAGGCGGAAGATAAGACGTGCGGCAGAGTTCTGAATGGACTGAAGGGGGGGATAGATGGCTAAGTGGGGGGCCGGTGAGGAGTAGGTTGCAGTAGTCAAGGCGAGAGTGGATGAGAGTTCGGGTGGTGTGCTCGGAGAGGAAGGGGCGAATTTTGCTAATGTTATAGAGGAAGAAGTGACAGGTCTTGGCTATCTGCTGGATATGCGCAGTGAAGGAGAGGGAGGAGTCGAAGATGACACCGAATTGCGGGCAGATGAGACTGGGACGATGAGGGTGTTATCAACTGAGATAGAGAGTGAAGGGAGAGGAGGGTGCTACTTTATGTGTACACCTGACCTTAATTTGTATCTGCCATTTCCAGGCACAGACCGTAGAAATCTGCCCAGCACTAGCCCCACCTCCCAACCACCGGTGCTGCCACCCAATCTCCACTAAGCTTCTGAGGATCCATTTCTTCTGAACAGGATTCCTTTGTTTATCCCACGCTTTTTTGAATTCCGTTACCGTTTTCATTTACGCCACCTCCTGATGGGGGGGCATTCCAAGTATCCTCCACTGTCTCCGTGAAAAAAATGCTTCCTGACATTTTTCTTGAGTCTTGCCCCCCTTCAACCTCATTTCATGTCCTCTAGTTCTACCGCCTTCCCGTCTCCGGAAAAGGTTTGTTTGCAGATCGATACAGACGTTCAAATATTTGAAAGGTATCATATCACCCCTGTTTCTCCTTTCCTCCAGGGTATACATGTTCAGGTCAGCAAGTCGCTCCTCATTACCTTAGTTATAACAATAACAAGAGGCATTGATAATAAAAGGGGGGAGAGGTAATGAAAACAAAACTCTTAAAATATGAGCAAACAATCTGAATATTGGAGGAAGGCTGTAAGCATGATGCTCATAGTCTAGCTAATAAAATTGTTGATCTGGAAGCCCTGATGTTAGACGTGGATTGTACATTGTGGACATTAGAGACATAGTTCAATGAGCTTCATGAATGGGATATCGCCAAAACTGGTTAAAACTTATTCAGGAAGGATAGCGAAGGCAAAAGAGGAGGGGTGGCAGCTTTCTCTGTAAAAGGCAATATTAAAGCAGCTGAAATGTACGATTTATTTATTTATTTATTTTATTTATTTATTTATTGCATTTGTATCCCACATTTTCCCACCTTTTTGCGGGCTCAGTGTGGCTTACAATACATTATGAATGATGGAAATACAGTTTGTTACAATTCGGTTATGGATTACATTGTGAAGAGTTATATGAGACAAAATCAAAGTATCGTTAAGGAATATATCAATGGAAAAGAACATTGAAACATTGGAAGGAAAACAACGAGAAACTAGAGGGTCTGAGGACAATATATAATAACGAAAAACCTATGGTATACATTTTCTGTGATTAAAGGTATGAGTGTGGTGAGATATCAGGATTGAGAATTCATAAGTAGATGTGTTGATGTATAACTGAACAGTGAGTGTGGATTTTATATGTTTTGGTTCTTTCCGTAGATTTGTGGGGGAAAAAGGAAACCTTGTGAATTGTATTGGAAAGTGAGGATGACACTCTCATCCACACTGGTGTAGTCCAAAGACCTCTCAGACTCAAACAAAAGAACTGTATGGAGACTTGATAGATATTGTGAAGGGGGGCAATGAAAGAGGGAGGTGTTAATACTGAGTGACTTGAATTTATCGGATGTGGGTTGGAGTATCCCATCTGCAGATCTGGAAAGAAGTAGAAAATGAATAGATGTTCTACAAGGGGCTTTCCTTAGATAGTGAAGGAATCAACCATGGAAGGATTTTTGCTGGATTTTATAATCACAAATGATGAATACGTCTAATTCGGGTGGGCAGAGACTACCTTAAGTCTGTGGTGGATATTTGCAAGGTGGTGACGTGGTCGACGCTGCATGCTTTTGCCAGGTACTACAAGGTGGGCTTTGTGGCATACTCGGAAGCCAGTTTTGGGGCTTTGGAATATTGTGTTCAGTTCTGGAGGCCGTACCTTGCTAAGGATGTAAAAAAAATGGAAGCGGTGCAAAGAAAAGCTACGAGGATGGTATGGGATTTGCGTTCCAAGACGTATGAGGAGAGACTTGCGGACCTGAACATGTATACCCTGGAGGAAAGGAGAAACAGGGGTGATATGATACAGACGTTCAAATATTTGAAAGGTATTAATCCGCAAACGAACCTTTTCTGGAGATGGGAGGGCGGTAGAACGAGAGGACATGATATGAGAGTGAAGGAGGGCAGACTCAAGAAAAATGTCAGGAAGTATTTTTTCACGGAGAGAGTGGTAGATACTTGGAATGCCCTCCCGTGGGAGGTGGTGGAGACAAAAACGGTAGCGGAATTCAAGCCTGTGTGGGATAAACATTAAACAGAAGGATCCTCAGAAGCTTAGCCGAGATTGGGAGGCGGGGCTGGTGTTTGGGTGGTGGGGCTAGTTCTGTCTTGACTTCTACGGTCTGTGTCCTGAAAATGGCAGATACAAATCAAGGTACGGTATACACAAGAAGTAGCACATATGAGTTTATCTTGTTGGGCAGACTAGATGAACCATGCAGGTCTTTTTCTGCCATCATGTTACTATGGTCCTCGGTGCAGTAGCTCTAGGATCCCACCCACTCTAGGCATTGCTTTTGAACCTCCCTCAATTTCTGGAATAGTGGGAAGCTACGTAATGGAAGAAGAAATTAGGTCTTACCTGGCAATTTTCTTTCTATTAGCCCTTCCCACTTTTCCAGAGGCCCGCCCGAGGTTTTTGAGATGTTTAGTCGGTGCAAAGTAATGGATCAAATAACTGTCACCTTACACGTGCTCCCTGCATATCTCTTGTTTTCTACAAGTTGTCCAGAGATGAGAGAGGTTCACACGTGTCTGCTCATCTGGTTTGTGTTAGGTTTGCGAGTTGGTTAAGGTGGTTGTGTTTTATTCTTGAGTTTCTGCTTACTGCTTGCCTACATAAATACTGAGGAGCTGGACTGGATGCGAAGAGAGATGTCTCGGCTCAGTTTTCAATTCTGAATCTTCTCCTCCTGGTTGATGGACACGGCTATCCCCACAGGTTTTGAAATAGTGGGAAGGTCTAATGGAAAGAAAACTACCAGGTAAGACCTAATTTCTCCTTGGAGTTGGTTAAATTATTGTGCTGTGGGTTTTTGTTTTTTTAACTACTGATTGGCATAATTGGTGCTCTGTAACTGTGGTCCATTGGAGCTTGTTAATTTTGCTTATTTTCACATCCAGGTAAAAGTATGGATGAATTGAAGAAAGTTTTGCTGTTGATGTTGGGCTGTGCTGTTCAGGTAAGGTTGCCAATTAGGGTGACTACGAGAAGTATGAAGTTACTTTTTATAAATAAAATACTAGCCTAGCCATGAGTTGCAGAGTGTGGCGGGAACAGAAGCATGCAGGAAATGTTCTGGATTCCTTGCTTTTACAATGGGAAATCTGTCAAGTAATTTTTCCTGTGCTGCGCTGCCTGCTTCCTTCCCATTCAGGTGCATCCAGACTCCCACTCCATGCTGCTGCTGCACTTTGTATGTTGTAAAGGAATTATGCAACCTTTGTGCAAAATTCTATGAGTCTAATCTTCAAAATTACACCTTGTTTTGTGCACACTCTTCAATTTAATACTTTAATGACACTGTAGTGCAATATGAACATCCACACAGCTTTCTTTAATAATGTTATATTAACAGATAAATTAGACTTCAGATCCCCGGTTCTGTTATAGATTTTTTAAACAGTACCGCTCCGCTATATCGCTCGGTATATATCTCCCCTTGCGTTTTCTAGCGGGAATCCTCATTAGTCTTAAATATCTTTATTTTACGATTTTATCTTGTTTTTTCAGAGTTAATCAATATTCATTAGTTCAACACTTATCTTTTTATTCAGGCTGTCACTCTGGTTCGCTCTATAGCGAGCTCCTGTTTCATCTCGTCTTCGTCAGGAGCTGAACCTTTACTTTGCCCTTTGCTAGATCCACTTCATCTTCTAGCTTTTACGTAAAAGAAAACGCAAGGGGAGATATATACCCAGTGATATAGAGGAGTGGTACTGTTTAAAAAAAGCTATAACAGAACCGGGGATGTGAAGTCTAATTTATCTTTTAATATAAAATTCTACGAGTGTAGAATTACATAATTCCCTGGAGTATACCCGAGGAAGGAGAGAGGTTAAGCTCCAGTTTTAATTCCTGGCAGGTTTATGGGGAAAACAGTCTCATGCCCCACTCTCCCATGCCTCTCCAAAATAACTCTCCACCATTCCCATTTGATTCTTATAATCAGTTGATCACTTTTATCTTTGTGTAATGCTGGATGAAAGTATACCCATTCAGTAAATCCCTAAAGAGCAGCTTAGCAAAATAACTAATGCAATGTTAGCTGAGCAGTTATGTCCTAAAGCAAAGCAAGTACATTAAATATACAAATGAGGCAACTATGAGAGTATTTTTTTTTTTATTTTGGATTTTGCTCACACCTTTTTCAGTAGTAGCTCATGGTGAGTTATATTCAAGATATTTCTCTATCCCTAGAGGGCTCACAATCTAAGTTTGTACCTGAGGCAATGGAGGGTTAAGTGACTTGCCCAAGATCACAAGGAGCAGCAGCGGGATTTGAACTGGTCACCTCTGGATTGCAAGACTGGTGCTCTAACCAATAGGCCACTCCTCCACTCTTATTCTTTGGGGTTCTACATGGAATGTTGCTACTCTGAGATTCTGCATGGAATCTTTTTACTCTTTAGGATTCTAGAATCTTGCTATTTATTTATTTATTTAGATTTTGCTCACACCTTTTTCAGTAGTAGCTCAAGGTGAGTTACATTCAGGTACACTGGATATTTCTCTGTCCCAGGAGGGCTCACAATCTAAGTTTGTACCTGAGGCAATGGAGGGTTAAGTGACTTGCCCAAGATCACAAGGAGCAGCAGCGGGACTTGAACCGGCAACCTCTGGATTGCAAGACCGGGGCTCTAACCACTAGGCCACTCCTCCACCTCTGCTGCATCAAAAGATTGTTGGAAGAGCAGGTTTTAATTTAACAATTTGGGAGCTGATGCAAAAAGCTACCGTGATGCTAACCATACAGTCACTGTGGGTTTAATTGAAAATTTTTTTTTTTTGTTCAGGATCACAATAACAGAAATAACGTCATCCAGCCTCAGGATTCAAATCCCAGAAAAATACATCATCATTTCCCAACTGAACCAAGAATATGATCGAAATTATTAAATAAAACATTCCCCATCCTCCCTCTACAAAATATACACAGAAACCAACATGGTCTCCCTGAGTAATACTTAACACTTAAATAGCCTAATTTACTATGGCATCCCACAGTTGTTAGTATTTTCTCATTGCCAATGGCTGCAGACCATCCAACAGGCAGAATAACCACATAACTGTGGGTTTAAAGTAAGTTACTGGCAGAGCAGTGCAGAAAAGGTTGCAACATGGGTGATAAGTTTACTTGGAAACCATGACTGCACATCGCATTAAAATGAATGATAATTCAGTGATTACAAATTCCATAGCCTTGCAATAAAAAAAAAAAAAAAAAAAAAGAGTTTGACACTCAAACAACATGCAAAAACTTTTTCAGGTCTGAGGCCGTGTAGGAGGGTTGGTTGAGAGGACTGGGTATCCAGCACCCGACCACCATGCCCCAGATAACTTTCTGTAATGATCGTTCAGTAGTCTCATGGTCCGCATCTCCCTCCACAATCTGACCCCTGAAAAAAAAAATCCCCTTTTCCCCCCATGACCCAACTTAAAACAAAATCCTACCTAGTGTGTAATGGAACCCCTCCCCCCACTTGCTGACCCCTTTCCCTGCACCCCCCCCACCCCCCAAAAAAAGAATCCCATAGGCAGAAGCAATGTCCATTCGCTCCTGCCTCTAGTGGCCAATCCTGGGATGCACTGGTAAGGTCAGTCTGCCATATAAGGGAAAAATGCCCTTACATGGCAGACCGACCCTGCATACTGCCATTTTTGAAGGTGATGGTGCCAGAGGGTGAAGTGAGTGGGAATTGTTCCTTCCTCATTTAAGGTACGGGGTCTGAAAGAACCTGGGCAAGGGTTGGGGTGGGGAGGTCCCACTACACATTAGGGAGGTTGTGGGTAGGAGGGATGCCATTAGACCAGGGGCGTATCTGCGTGGGGCCACAGGGGCCTGGGCCCCCGCAGATTTCGCCCTGGCCCCCCTCCTGCCGCCAACCCTCCCCCACTAATGTTTACCTTTGCTGGCGGGGGACCCCAACCCCCGGAGGACGCCGAGGTCTTCAAAGTTCTTGTTCGTCGTCCTCCGTGGCCATGCTGTACCCTGTTGATTCGGAGTCTGTCTGACGTCACACCACGTTGTACGCGCGGGGGTTGGGGTCCCCCGCCAGCTGAAGAATTATTTTTAAAAGCAGGCGGAAGCAGACCTCGGCTGGCGGGGGTTGGGGTCCCCGCCAGCAAAGGTAAACAGCGTCAGCGGGGGAGGGTTGGCGGCGGGAGAGGAGGTGGAGAGAGTCGTTGGTGGCGGGGGGGGAGTCGTTGGTGGCAGGGGGGCTCTGGCAAAGGCGGGGGGGGGGGGGGTCGGTGGTGCCGGGGGGGGGGGGCTAAATGTGCCCCCTCCCTCTGGCCCTGGCCCCCCCCTACTGCCAGAGTCCAGATACGCCCCTGCATTAGACACCAGGGATATTTTTTTGGGGGGGGGGGGAGGTAGGGGGTGTTAGGAACAGGAGGTGGTTTGTCGGGTCATTGGTTCAAGGGTTGGGAGCATCATCCAATGCAAAATGCCAAAGCATGCTTTTTATTTCCCTGTGGGTTTTTAAAAAAATGCCACTCCTTTTTGTAAATGCCTAAGTCAGTCACCACTCGGGCACTTTAGCAATGAGCTGCATATTACTGGCATGATTGTAATGCACCAGTAATTTGCATTCTTAATGCTTACAGCACATGGCAATATTTTTCTATCACTAATTTTGCTGTAGATCTGCACGCTGAACTGGCTCCTACCGTAAGCCTTTCTGCATAGGTTCCTTGGTTTTCACCAGTGATAACTGGGAGACTTTGTACATTCTAATCACCATGTTGCTGTTTAAAGAAGTGGTGTATGCATTGGGAAAAGTGCTGAGAAAGGGTTTTAGGTGTGGCATGAAGAGATACTGAACACGCAAGCATAAGGATAGCCATACTGGGTCAGACCCGATGGTCCATGTAGCCCAGTATCCTGTTTCCCATCAGTGGCCAAGCCAGGTCACAAGTACCCGGCAGAAACCCAATAGTGGCAACATTCCATGCTACCGATCCCAAATTCTCTCTTCCCAGATACAGTGAAGGAGCTTGCTCAATATTGGGGGTACTCAAGTTCCAGCTTTGTGGGTGCAGTGTGTGCTAGAGTATCCCCAGTAGTGAGCAAACCTCTTCACTCTGTGGAAGGAAGAGGTAATTTGTGTTATACCGTGGCACCTCTAGTCTGTTTGAAAAGCTGGCTCCTTTGGTACTGAATGAGGTGTGATTACAAAATACTACATTGAAAGTTAAGCAGTTAAGTACATAAGTATTGCCATACTGGGAAAGACCAAAGGTCCATGGAGCCCAGCATCCTGTTTCCAACAGTGGCCAATCCAGGTCACAAATACCCGGCAAGATCCCAAAAATGTACAAAACATTTTATACTGCTTATCCCAGAAATAGTGGGTTTTCCCCAAGTCCATTTTTAATAACGGTCTATGGATTACATCATCCTAGCTTTAAGAGAGCCATTTGCTTTACCTACAGAAGTCTGCTTTCTGGAAATCAAAAACAAGGTAACTAGGTAAGCAGACCTACCAGCTAATCTGGGGTAAAGCCGTAAAATATCCTTGTGCACTAAAGTACGTAGTTTGAATCAGCAGCAGGCCTCAGTTGGCCGTCAACGGAGGCTTTTCAGTGTTTCACCTTTATTGAGAAGCCTCCATTGGCTGCCAATTCAGACTATGTACCTTAGTGCACAAGATAATCCGGGGCAAAGCAGTGAAGTATCTAGTAGTTATTCTTACTTTTGAGAAAACAGCTCGATCATTCCTGTTACGGGATCAAGGTTTATTGCAGTTCCCTACGCCCAAAAGGGTTAGATATAAATCGATTCACGTAATGGGTTTTGCCCTGTAGTTCAGAACAATATTGGAACTCGCTACCCTTGGAGCTGAGAGTGATTTTGTAACCTGTATTTCTGTAAGTCCTTAAAAACACATTTTGTTTATATTTCTAGTCTTAAATGATGAGGTATTCACATGGCAGTATTTGGAAATCTGTTTAGAATGATGTTACTTCCTAGGATTGCCTAGTCTTTTGTATATTGTAATCTGCATGGATCCACTAATGGTAGGTAGCCGAATATAAATTTTATTATGTTTGTATAGATAATCAAAATACTTTTTCAACATTTTTTTAATTACATTTGATACAATTGGATTAATGTGAACAGCTGTTGGCTTTACAGACCTCATGGATATAGTAGCAAAGAAAAAAAAAAACAGTTCTATACCCAACCCATGGTTCTTCTTTGAACTGACAAACCAAAAAACAGCGGGCATTATATATCAGTTGTGAATAAATGACTACTGAGCAGGAGAGGACCTCAGACCGGTGACACTTTTTTAATCAATAAGATTATATCAATGTGGCCACAAAAATGTAATCACTGGCCCTCTGCCAACCTCCTACCTCAATATTCATTTGTGTGCTTCCAATAACCGTTAGTGCTAAATAACACAAACATATTAAAAAAAATATCAATCATCACAGCTACTTAGCTTGTTGCTGCTCCAACCAGGGGCTCCCCAACGGTCCCGTTTCACCACTGGGGCTTCATCAGGAGAAGAGCACCCTGCAACGCCAAGCTGTGGTAAGTATACCCGGCGGATCAGTAAAACCACCGACAAAATGTGCACCGCTGTTTTTTGGTTTGTCATGACTTATGATCCAGCGGAGTGATCCCTATTTGTTTTGTTACTTGGGTCTTCTTTGAACTGCAAATTTGCAGTGGGTGCAACAGTTACATCTGTCTCGCCATTTACTATCCTAAATATAAATATTTATTTACTCCCAATTTACTTGATATTTTATGTACCTTAATTGTAATAATACTCTGTACTCCTCATTCCGTTAATGGCGATCGCCATTGTGGCATAATGTAAGCCACATTGAGCTTGCAAAAAGGTGGGAAAATGTGGGATACAAATGCAGCAAATAAATAAATCTGTCAAACTGATGCAAGACAACCTGAACTGTCAAGTACGTCAAAGACAATTGTTGAAACAAAGAAAAAAAAAACAGTGAGGCACAAAGAACAAGAGTTCTTAAAGTCCATCAGTTCTTTATTGAAGGGACTCAACACATAGCCTGTTTCGGCAACTGGTGCCTGCATCAGAAGGAGTGAGACTGAGACACTGCTTGCTGTCCATGGAATTTTACATTGTACACTGAAGCTGATAAATTGTTTGGTTTCTGTATCAATTGTATGCATTTTTCACCTTGCTACAATATTTGGTTTCATTCCAGAATCAGACGACTCCTGGTGTAGGCACGAGTTGCTGAAACACAGCACTGTTTTTTTTTTTTCTTTGTTTCACCAATTGTCTTTTGACATGCTTGACAGAACATAAGAGTAGCCATACTGGGTCAGACCAGTAGTCCATCTAGCCCAGTATCCTGCTTCCAAGGGTGGCCAATTCAGGTCACAAGTACCTGGTAGAAACCCAAATCGTGGCAGCATTCCATGTAGAACTCCAAAGAGTAGCAAGATTCCATTCAGAATCTCAAAATAGTGGCAACATTCCACGCTACAAATCCAGTGGCAAGCAGAGGCTTCCCCGTGTCTGTCTCAATAGCAGACTATGGGACTTTTCCTCCAGGAACTTCTTATCCAACCTCTTTTTAAACCCAGATACGCTAACCGCTGTTACCACATCCTCTGTCAAAGTAGTTCCAGAGCTTAACTATTCGTTGAGTGAAAAAAAATATTTCCTCCTATTTGTTTTAAAAGTTTTTCCATGTAACTTCCCTTGAGTGTCCCCTATAATCTTTGTACTTTTGGAAGGAATAAAAGTTTACAGCTTTGCGATAGTAAATGGTGAGGCAGAAGCAGCTGTTGTACTTACTGCAGATTTGCAGTTCAAAGAAAGAACCCTGGGCCGGGTATAGTGCTGATATGTTAATTGGCTTTTATTGATGTGACACTCAGTGTGTCACAGTGTGAAGTAAGAGGCAGGCATCTCGGTTGCTCAGATCTGATAAAATCCAATGTGTGAAGCCTTGAAAAATTTGACTGTGTACCTAATTTGTTCCTTAGTCAAGCTGCTGTTGCACTGAAAAATTTGCAATCTCAGGAAAAGGCAGCTCTGTAAATTACTTACAGCTAGTTCAGTCTGCGGTAGAGAAAGAGATCTCTAGTTTAGAGGGCAGTAGGAAAAAAAAATGAGCCTTTATCAGCATCTTGACCAAAACATAGTAGATGACGGCAGAAAAAGACCTGCACGGTCCATCCAGTCTGCCCAACAAGATAAACTCATATCTGCTACTTTTTAGGTATTTTGGTGAGTAAGGAGGGTGAAAGCATTTCTTGCGATACAGGAATAATGCAGAATATTGTTTTGAGGATTGTTGAGGACAAGATGTAAATGAAAGTGGTCCGTCTGGTGCTGAATCTGACCAAGTTAACAGAACTTTTATTTTCCTCTGATTGATTGCATTTATTGTCTCAGTGTGAAAGAAAAGAGGAACTTATTGAGAAGATCAAGCAACTGGACATTGAGACCCAAGCAGCAATAGTGACACACATTCAGGAGGTATCCGATCTTTAAGTTATTAATTCTTTTGTTTTCTGTAGATTTTTACTACCACTTTTTGGTTTCTCTGTATTTGTTTGTTAGCCGGTATTTGTTCCTTGAACGGTTCTCCTTAATTTGAAGGTATTGTCAAATTCAACACTATAATAAATTCAAACGTTTAAGCAACAGTTTTTAATTAGGCATGAATAACGTCCCCACCATCCAAACTCCCAAATAGCCTTTGATTAAAGGGTATGATTACTAATTTCACAAATGGTTAAAAAAAATTGATGTATACAGCCAGGACACTAATACATTCCTACACCATATCTGTGAAGGAAAATTCAGAACAATGAAGAGGTTACGTTGGATGGCTGAGACTGAAGGACAAGATACCCTTGGGTTTGGGATGGTTGAAGCTTGATGTAATATTTGTAGCAACTGCCTCTTCTTAAGGGGGTGCTGGTTGGCCACTGGCCTTAGTTGCACAAAGCTGGAGCCTAGGGGAGGGTTTATAGCACAGGCGTCAGAACAAGGGGAACCACAGGTGCCACGGCACCCCAGACTTTGCCTTCCTTCCCTCCCCCCCCCCCCCCCCCCAGTGGTCTGCTATCATCTTTCTTCCTCCTCCCACACAAAAATGTTGATTTATTACCTGTTTCCCCCCCCCCCCCCCCCCCCCAAGGCTGTGATGCTATAATCTGCTTAACAAAATAGCGGCATGGCCACTTGACGCAAGTCCTTGAGCAATCTGTGTGTGGTCAAGGTCTGTGAGAGGAAATCCGCCAGCAAGCGGAGAACTCAAACCTTCAATGAACTTTTAATCAAAGAACATCCTCCAGTTTCTAGTATCCTTGGTCGCTCTCCAACTTTCTGTGGTCAGGGTCTGCCAGTTTTTGCCCTTGGCCTTGACTATGTGCAGATGCTCCAGGTCCTGTGCTGGCCAGCTGCGATGCTGTTTGTTAAGCGGATTGCAGTGTGGGTGCCGGGGAGGGGGGGGGGAGTAATAAAGCAACACTTTGTGCGGGAGGAGGAAGAAAGATGCTGTCAGACCACTGTGGGGTGGGGGTTAAAGGTAGGGAAGGGGAGATGCTGGGGTGGAGTAGGGGCAGAGCCTGGGCTTACCCAAACAAAAAGGCAGTCTGCTACCCCTGGTTTACAGGACACCAAAGAAACCCAGCAATGTGACAGAAATGTGATATTTTTATACTGTTGTCATGTTTTAAAATTTTTATTTTGGGATTTTTAGTTTTGTGTATACCATATTTTAGTTTCTTTGTAAATAGCTTTGTTGTACTGTTTGAAAGGTGGCATATCAAATTCTAATGAAGTTAAAACTTATATGGGGAGTACGCTGACATTGGCAACAAGACCAGTTAGCAGGAGAATTGGTCAGGACTGAGGAAGGCAGTATAGCGACGAATCAAAGCATAGAGCGGTGGTGTTGGTGAAAACCATAAGTGTGTGCATCCAGACAGGAAGAATTAGAGTAAACAGGAGCCTTCAGTGAGCCAGGTAGAAGGTCAAAGTCATCCCAGTA
Organism: Microcaecilia unicolor; assembly: GCF_901765095.1. Taxonomy (NCBI): domain Eukaryota; kingdom Metazoa; phylum Chordata; class Amphibia; order Gymnophiona; family Siphonopidae; genus Microcaecilia; species Microcaecilia unicolor. The sequence continues at coordinate 208,140,065 of NC_044039.1, forward strand.
AGATTTTCTTAGAACATGAGTCACCTGTAGGACTCGTCTTGTGATCATCAGAAGAGGTTTTTAAGTTGCACTAGCTCTCAAAGTATTGTTTTTTCTGTGTTGCTTACTCTTTGGTACATATTCCTAGATATTTTGTATTCTTATTTTCTTAGGGTTTCTTTACAAAGTGGTGCTAACTGATTAACAGCGTAATGAATGTGAAGAAGCCCTTTCAATTTCCATGGGCTTCTTCGCATTCAGCGCACACTAATCTGTAGCTCCGTTTTGTAAAAGGAGCCCTTAGTTTGCAGAACAAAATATTTGCATATTTTTTTTTTATTTTAATTTTTTACCACGCGTTTGTATTTAAAACTTTTCCCAATGAATGTTCCAACTATTCATATTGTGTTGGTTATTTGGCAGTTGTCTGGGTTTAATTATGCAAGTGATTTAAGTGAGGGGCTAAGAACAAATTTGAAGTGCATTTTATTTTGGTCATATTTTTAAATACTTATCCCCACAGCGGCCCAAAGAGATGCGCAAGTTCAACCACAAATAATACAGTAGAACAGACAGAACAGTGTGCAACCCTCTTGAACACAGTTGGCGTCTTCAGTTTTAGGTCATTTTTCATTTATGGTTGCTTGCTGTGACGTAGATGAATTTCACACCAAGGGCCCTGTTTACTAAGGTGCGTTAGCATTTTTAACACGCACGCTAACTGTGTAGGCGCCTGTATTGTAGGCGCGTACACAGTTAATGCACGTACATATTTTACGCGTGTTAAAAACACTAACACGCCTATAACACGGCTTAGTAAACAGGGCCCCAAGTCTAAAGCTAATCTGTGATGTATATAAATTTATTTTGTTTCCAAATGATCAAATGGAACCGGCAGTTGGTGCTTTTCTGCAACGTGTTGGAAAGTGCTTTAAAGAAAGGGTGATCTTAATCTACTTGGTAGTAGAAACATTTTAAAAATATCTTTAATAAAAAAAAAACACACTGCTATATATGTCAAGTAGTAAATCGGCATATCTCCCCCGACTCCCAAAAGATGCCCTTAATTGCTCTGTTTCAATCCCAGTGCATAGTTCTGGCAGACTGTAGCTCACACTAATCAGCCCTAACCCTTTGTCTGAAGCCCCACAGGGTTAAGAGACAGTGTCTAACCTTTGACCTCTAAACTTTTCTTTGATTAAATCCCTGTGGGGGATGAGTTGGGAGGAGGGCTAGTGTGGGTATAGAGATGTTAGCCTGAAAAAAAAAATATATATATACTAGTAAAAAAAAGGCCCGTTTCCGAAACAAATGAAACGGGCGCTAGCCAGGTTTTCCTCGTAGTGTATATGTTTGAGAGACTGTGGCTGTGAGAGTGACTGTGTGAGAGAGAGAGAGAGTGCGTGTGCGATTGTGTGTCACAGAGAGATTGAAACTGGGTGCTTGTGTATCTGTGAATGAGTGTGTATGTGTGTTTCAGAATGACTGTGTGCGAGTGCGTATGTTGGACACTGAGAGAGACAGAGTGTTCACACAGATACAGTGTGTTTGACAGAGTGAGAGCCTGGTTTTTTCCCCCTTCTCCCCCTCCTACTTTTCCCTTCCGTTGCCCCCCCTCCTTTTCCTCTCCCCTTCCACCCTCTAGTGAGTGAGTGTGAGCCCCCCCCCTCGCAGGGCCCCCACCCCCACTTCTCTGGTCTCAGGACCCCCTCCCCACCTCCCTTTCCCTCTGTTAGGTGGTGTTTTATTTTTCTACTCAATTTGAATTCAAGATGGAGGATTGTACCAGCAGCCGCCGCCAATATTACCGCTAAAAGCTACGGAAGAGCCTCTGGTCGCCTCTCTTCCCTGTAAATCCCCTCTTATTTTGTTCGTTGTAGGCTTCCTCTCCCCCTCTTTCCTTCCCACCCTACTACTACTACTATTTATCATTTCTAAACTTCGGGTTTTTTTCCCTTGCATTTTTCTGTTTGCACTGTCTCCCTCGTGTTGTGATCGTGCTTCATCTGCTCTTTTTTTTTTGTGTGTGTGGCGTCGCCGCTACTCCTCCGTCGAGATGTGAGACCTGTGGTCGCGCTGATTGCAATTGTCTCTTCCTCCCCTGCCTTCCTGCCCCTCCATACCTGCGTTATTCAAACAGATCTACTACTACTACTACTATTTAGCATTTCTATAGCGCTACAAGGCGTACGCAGCGCTGCACAAACATAGAAGAAAGACAGTCCCTGTTCAAAGAGCTTACAATCTAATAGACAAAAAATAAATCAAATCAATTAATGTGAACGGGAAGGAAGAGAGGAGGGTAGGTGGAGGCGAGTGGTTACGAGTCAAAAGCAATGTTAAAGAGGTGGGCTTTCAGTCTAGATTTAAAGGTGGCCAAGGATGGGGCAAGACGTAGGGGCTGAGGAAGTTTATTCCAGGCGTAGGGTGCAGCGAGACAGAAGGCGCGAAGTCTGGAGTTGGCAGTAGTGGAGAAGGGAACAGATAAGAAGGATTTATCCATGGAGCGGAGTGCACGGGAAAGGGTGTAGGGAAGGACGAGTGTGGAGAGATACTGGGGAGCAGCAGAGTGAGTACATTTATAGGTTAGTAGAAGAAGTTTGAACAGGATGCGAAAACGGATAGGGAGTCAGTGAAGGGTCTTGAGGAGAGGGGCAGCCTTTCCCCGTTTACCCCCCTGCTGAGAGGGTAGGTTCTTTCCCGGGATCTCGCTTACACGGGGGAAGCTGCGGCATCCGAAATACCGAGGGGGGCACCGGGATCTCCCTCCAAGTCCTCGAGCAGCTCCGGTGGGCACCGGCCATGAGCAGCAGAGCTCATCCAAGCGCTGAGGGCTTGTGTCCTGCACAACGGGGGCAAGCTGGTGTTCCAGAACTGCGGCGCTCTCTCTACCACCCTGGTGCGCCTGCTGGGCGACGGCGGCCGCGAGGTGAAGACGGTCTGCGTGCAGCTGGTGGGTGAGATCTGATTCGGTGGGCGTGGTAAAAGCGGCACAGCGCCGCCCCTCTCCTTCCCTAGAATTGGTGAGTGCGATCCCTTCACTGTCATTGTTTCGTCCTCGTCGTCATCACGTTTTGATGCAAGGGCGAGGCAGAGAGACATAGTGTATGGGATGGCTTCACCACCATGAACTGTCGAACCCTTCACGGAGTGGAGTGACTTCAGAAAGTTGAGGGTGCGTTTTATTATAGTAGATAAAACTTCCAACTCCTGAGTACTGTAGTATGCTGTAAACAGTAGGGTTGTTAAGTCATATTGGTGTAAATGTGTTTTGTTGCTTAATACAGCCCCATGTTAGTGTATAACTGAACATGTTACTATATCTCATTTTGTTTTTATATAGGGAAAGTGATATACAGCCTTTCTGTGGTTACAATCAAAGCGGTTTACATATTACATACTGGTACTTTATTTTGTACCTGGGGCAACGGAGAGTTAAGTGACTTGCCCAGAGTCATGGAACTACAGTGGGAATTAGACAGTTGCACAGGGACAGAAAATTCACCCGTCTCTGCTGTCCAATCCCTGCCCCTACTGGAATCTCCTCCGTTCCCGCTCGTCCTCTGTACTAAAATAATCCAACTTAACGGTAGTCCATACTATCAACCAAATCCATTATTTATTTATTTATTTATTTTTAGCGCTATATTTGCTAAGCTAGCTTAGAAATACAAGGAAAGACTAAGTAGGCTGGCCCGGCACTACGCTTCTGTGGGAACCCCGCAGGACCTGCATCCATCCCTGTGGGGGATCCCCACGGGATTCCCGCTAACCTCGTTCCCTTACAGCTGTCTAGTGGGAATCAAACTCAGTTCCCCTGGTTCTTAGGCACTGCAATAACCATTAGGCGGCAACTCTACGCTATATGTGCAGGACGTCAGACTCACAGAAACAGAACAAAGCCTTGCGCCGGAAGAAGAGGACCTCGGCTGGCGGGGGTTGGGGTCCCCCGCCAGCAAAGGTAGCTGACTGCAGGACGTCAGACTCACAGAAATAGAACGAAGCCTTGCACTGGAAGAAGAGGACCTCGGCTGGCGGTGGTTGGGATCCCCCGCCAGCAAAGGTAGGCGGCGGCGGGGGAGGGGGGTCAAGAGGGTCGTCGGCAGGGGGGTCCAGTGCCCCCTGGCCCCACGTAGCTACGCCACTGTCATGTACTTTCACATATGTGAACTTGTTAATTCCTTTGTTTCTGTACTGATGTATCCCCACTGCTGCTGTAGATGTATGCCAGTGAAGTATCCACACGGCATTGAGTTCACTGGAATCTCCGCCATAAAGTTGGTATGGAATTAATCCCACTCCTGTTTTTGTCATCTATTCTTCTGTGAACTGTTAATTAGCCAAAGTATAATAGCTTGACAACTAACTGTATAACTTCAGTGGTCTAGAAATTGTTCCTGGTATTATTGAATTTGATTAGCACTGCCAGGTGTATGCGGTGCTTTACAGACACATAATTAAAAGTCCCTTTTGTCTTAAGTCTAGTCAAGACAGAGACAAGAAGCACAGCAGGAAACAAGAACTTTTTGCATTAGGACAGTAAGGTACCCACCCTTCAGACAGGGATCACCTAAGTCGAGGGTGGGAAACCTCAGACTTCCAGGGGCCGCAACCCAATCAGGATTTCCCCAGTGAATTTGCATGAAGTCTATTTACATGCACTGCCTCCATTGTATGCAGATATCATGCATATTCATTGGGGAAATCCTGAAGACTGGGTTGTAGCCCTGGAAGACCGAAGTTGCCTACCCCTGACCTAAGTAATTGGGTAAAGCTACAAGGACTTTGCCCAGAAGCAATCTAGACATGAAGACCAGAGCTGGGGGATGGTAATAAACTTACTAGTTTAAATCGGCCTGCTTATTGTAGTCCTAGTTAATCAAAGAATTTTCTAACGTTCTTTGACAGCACCCCACGCATGCTTAGCTGATGTGGCTCGATGCTGCTGCCAACTGCAGTGCTTGATAGAAGAGAGTTCTGGCTACCTTTGGAGGTCTTCAGTTGGCGATGCTTGGGGATCCTCACCAGCTACAGCAAGTGACAGAAGGAATGCTGGCTGGATGCTCTCCTGTAGAAGTGGTTTTGATCAGGATTGCTATATGTGTTTCTCCCTTGACCACTACAGGACTGGGTGTTGCAGAAGGTGACATCTCATGTGGGATTGTTGATTCAGGTGGTACAGGTTGGCCCATTTTTCTCTGGCATGTGGATCTTGTTCAGCTGTAAGTGGGGGAAAGCTTAAAGTTCCCTCGAGAGAAAGATCTTCTCATATGAGGGCCTGTGATCATGGACGGCCCATCTTGCTTTGGTGTTATTGCTTTGCCCTTGAAAGGGAATGTATGAAGCTTAAGGGTTACATGGACGGTGTCATTTACAACTCTGCTGTAGGCAAGAAAATAGTCTACCTCATTAGCCTATGCTAGAATCTGGACAGTGTTTGAAGTGTGGGTTACAGAGAGGGTGGGTTTTTTTTTTACTTTGAGCTTCTGTTGCTCGGATTTTATTTATACAGAATAGTCTAAATAAGGCTTATTCATGGCATCATTGAAAATTCAGGTGGCAGAATTAGTTTGCTACTGTAGGTCGGAAGGGACTTCAGTGGAGCACACCTGGATGTAGTGTGCTTCCTCAAGGGCGTGGTGCATTTTACGGCGGCATTGTGACTTAAAATTTTCACTGTGATTTAATTATGCAATTAAAGATATGTTTGGTTTTTTTTTCCCCACTGCAGCACCTTCTGACTCTGGGCAAGTCACTTAAGCCTCCATTGCCCAGAGTCGCAAGGAGCTGCGGGGGGGGGGGGGGGGGGGGGGGGGGGGGGGGGGGGAGGGAGGACCCCATACCTTTAATTGCACAATCACAATTACAAATTTTAATTTAAATGCAGCACTAAAAAAATTAGAGTAAAATTAATGAAAACATAAGAACTGAAAAATTACAAATTAAAGAATAGTATGCAGAATAGCTATAAACAGCCTTAGTTTTCACATTCTGCTTCAGAAGAGCGAACCTTGCACTGTATTTGACCGCCAGTGCATCTGATGGTTTTGCTGTGGAATCTTGTTTTTCTTTTAGCCTTAGCAGCTGCATCCTTTGAACTAATTAAAAAGGTATCCTTGAGAGATCTTATCTTGAAGATGACTTTGAAAGTCATCTGTTCAGCTAGAGGGTTTCACATAAACAAGCATTATCCTGCTGGGATTTTGTCTTAAGGTGGATCCCTCCTTTCTTCCGAAGGTAGTGTCAGCCTTCCATATTATTCAAGTGGTGGTGCCCACCTTCCGTCAGGCAGATTCAGAGATAACTTTATGATCTTGCAGCTGTTGGATCTCTTGGATGTCCGAAGAATGCTGTTGAAGTACTTGGAGGTGACAAACCATTTTTGTAGGTCCTGTCACTTGTTTTGTTCGGCAGAGCTAAGAAGATGAAATGGCTACAAAAGCAACTGTTTTGTATGGACTTATATTCTCAGGGGATGAGGACTTCTAAGAGTCTTTAGGCTCATTTTACTAGGGGTTGTGTCAACGTCTTGGGTGGAATCTGTTGGTTTCTCTTGTCTACATTTGCAAAGCTGCCACCTGGTCTTCTCTGCATTTTCTATTTCCAATAAGTTGGCCATCCGTGTCTTAAGAACATAAGAATAGCCATACTGGGTCAGACCAGTGGTCTATGTAGCCCAGTAGCCTCCTTCCAACATTAGCCAATCCAGGTCACAAGTACCTGGCAGAAGCCCAATGTCAGAGGATGCTGCCTTTGGCACTGTTTCATTTTCCCACCCAAGTTGAGGATGGCTTTGCTAGATCCCATGAGTTCTGTAGTCTTGCGGGTCTCAGCAGCCATTTGTAAAACACGGAGCCGCCGGGTAGAATAGCGGCAGCTGGCAGGAAGAGTGGGGTTCTTTCCTGCTGCCGAAGCCACTTTACCACCAGGCACCTTCAAGGTGGGACCGGGGAGGGCCCACTGAGGCTCAGGGGGTCTTAGTGTGCGTTGGGGGAGAGCCTGTAGAGCCTCTGGGCCCCACTGCTAGATGCCCAAATGGTCAGTCTGCCCCTGCATTAGAACATAAGAGCTGCCATACTGGGTCAGACCGAAGGTTTTTCAAAAACAGTATCCAACAGTGGCCAATGCAGGTCACAAATATCAGGCAGGATACCAAAATGTAGCAAAATTCCTAGGGATAAACAGTGGATTTCCCCAAGTCTGTGTTAACACAGCTACACTAACTGTTTTTTTTACCACATCCTTGGGCAATGAATTCAGAGCTCAATTAATGTTTTAAACTTGCTGCTACTTAGTAACTTCATGGCATGTTCTCTGGTCTAGCATTTGTAGCAGTGGCGTAGCCAAGGGTGGGCTTGGGTGGGCCCAGGCCTACCCATTTTGGGTTCAGGCCCACCCAGTAGCAGCATACCTATGATGTGGCTGACGGGGATCCCCAAGCCCCACCAGCCGAAAACTCCCAACTTGTAAGTAGCAGATCTTCACCTGCAGTGAGCAGTGACATACATACTGCTCGCACCAGCTCCACAGCCTTTCCTCTGATGTATTTCTGCCTAGGTGGAAACAGGAAGTTGCATCAGAGGGAAGGGTGTGGGGCCAACATGAGCAGTGTGTATTAGTTGCTGCTGGTGAAAATCTGCCATTTAAAAGATATACGGGAGAGGGGGGATGTTTGAGAGACCATATGGCATGCAGGCGAGAGAAGGAGAGACCAAATCACCTGTGGGACGGGGCGAGGTTCTTCTGCCCACCCATCTTGGGCCCAGGCCCACCCAAAATTGAGTGACTGGCTGATTTGTAGTTATCTTCTCTCAGCTGTCTCTTCTCCAAGCTTGAGCCCTTACCTCTTTAGCATATCCTCATAGGTGGGTCATTCCATTCCCTTTACCATCTTGGTCACCTTTCTCTGTTCTTCTTTTAATTCTGCTGTATATTTTTGAGATGCAGTGACCAGAATTCCACACAAGGTACATAGAACGAGAGAGAGACATTAAATAGGGGCTCATTTTCAAAGCACTTAGCCTTCCAAAGTTCCATAGGTCTCTAAGTGCTTTGAAAATATGCAGAGTTATGTTTTATTTTCCATTCATTTCCTAATAATCTCTAGCATTCTGTTTGCATTTTTGGTTACTGCCACACTCTGAGTGGAAGATTTCAACATGTTCACAGTGATCCCTAAATCCTTTTCGTGGGTGGTGACTCCTAATGTAGAACCTGGCATTGTGTAGCTATAGTTTGGGTGGTTCTTCCTATGTGAATCATTTTGCACTTATTCATATTAAATTTCACCCGTCATTTGGATAACCAGTCTCCCATTCTTGCAAGGTCCTCCTGTAATTTCTCACTATCTGCTTGTGATTTAATAACTTTCGATAATTTACAAATTTGGCCACTTATTCCCATTTCTAGATAATTTATAAAGGTTAAGAAAAGTAGTGGTCCCACTACAGATCCCTGGGGTATTCCACAATTCACCTTTTACCATTAAGAAATTTGTATAGAAAAAAAATATATAATTTCATCAGCATAAAAAAAAGAGTGGAAGGGTAGCCTAGTGGTTAGCATGGTGGACTTTGATCCTGGGGAACTGAGTTCAATTCCCACTGCAGCTCCTTGTGACTCTGGGCAAGTCACTTAACCTTCCATTGCCCCAGGAACCTGTATATCTATATATACATAAAACTCACCCTCAACGTTCTATTGGCTGCTGACGTCACTGAAGCCAAGTTTCGTATTTTCGAAGCTCTGAAGCCTTGAAAATCACAGTCTCTGGGCCCCGCCCTCACGCCAAACGTTATGACGTTGAGGGCGGAGGCGGAACAATTCACCGCCCTCGCGTCAAACGTTATGACGTTGAGGGCGGAGGCGGAGCAATTCACCCACATCGACGACGGGTGGGGGGGGGGGGGCACTGGAAAGCCTTGCTAGCGCCCGTTTCATTGGCTCCAGAAACGGGCCTTTTTTTTACTAGTAATATATAAACCGCTTTGAATGTAGTTGCAAAAAAAACAAAACACAGGCAGTATATCAAGTGCCATTATGTTGCTAGTGAAGGAGGCATTCTCTTTTTTTCCCAATGATCAGGCAGCAGTATATATATTTCGGGGCTTGTGAGGATTTTCCAGCATAATGCTAACAAGAAGAAATTCAGTGCAGTTCATAGACAAGACTAAAATTTGACCTGTTGTGTTTTGCAGGTGACCCACAATCAGGAGAATGTATTTGACCTTCAGTGGTTGGAGCTCCCAGATATGGCTCCAGAGGAGTTGGATTCCTTGTCTAGGAGTATGGTTCTTCACCTCAAGCGGCTTGTCGATGAGAGGGATGAATACACAGAAGTAAGAACAATGATTTACGCCTATGTAGAGTAAAATGACAAGGAGTTTTAGCACTTACCCAACCAACATGTTTTGCAAACAGAAGTGACCAGGAGGTGACCATGCATTTGGTGCTTGCAGAATCTATCAAAAATGTATAGGAAAGATGTACATCACAATCTTAATTTTACACAATTGAGTATCTGAGTCAACTGCCACTTCAGTATCACTGCATAGGGACTCTTCTGACACATGGAGGGGCATAATCGAACTGGGCGCCCATCTTTACGGGCGCCCTGGCGAAGGGGCAGAGCATCCCATATTATCGAAATAAGATGGGCGGCCATCTTTCATTTCGATAATAAGGTCGGGGACAGCCAAATCTCAACATTTAGGTCGACCAAAATGTTGAGATCGCCGACCTTAGAGATGACCAACCTTGGTTTTCGCCCATAATGGAAACCGAGGACGGCCATCTCAAAAATGACCAAATCCAAGCCATTTGGTCATGTTTGACTTAAGCAACAGAAGGAAACCTTTTGCGAGAAGAGGACCTCGGCTGGCGGGGGTTGGGGCCCCCCCGCCAGCAAAGGTAGGCAATGGCGGGTTGGCGGCAGGAGGGGGGGGGGCAAAGTTGGTGGCGGGGGGGGGGGGGGGGCTAAAAAGTGCCCCCTCACCTCGGGCTCTGGACCCCTCTCCCGCTGAAGTCTGGCTACGCCCATGGATCCCAATCAGATTAGGGTTAAGAAATGTACACATGTGTAATGCATCCTATGGATTTGGAATTGTCTGATTAAAAAGTGCAAATAACTCCTAACTGGCAGCTATTACTCTCAAATTAGCCCAATTTCCATGACACTAGTCAAATCTTTGAATTATTGACTCAGCTATAATAACAAGCTCTTCTCTAACCCTATGACGTTCCATTTTATATGAACATTTTGGTTTTTAGTAAAAAGGAAGGGAAATACTCTTTACCCTCTTCCTGCAAAGAAAAAAACTGTGTTTAACAGGAAGGGAAATCAGATTACCATCTTTTTAATCAGCTGATGCAAGTAAAATCTTGAACTGCTTACAAAGGAAAAGCTTTTAAAATTTTGTGCTATTTTCACAAAATAATTAAACACATTTCTGATTTTATTTACTTCAAAATTTTGTTAATTTTGTACTGTACTGTTTGCTGAGGAAGTATTTTTCAGATTGATTTAACTTGTGTAATTTCTGGGTTATTTTTTAATGTATTTTTTGTTGCTATGCTTCAGTATATAGACCTTATTTACATTATGGCATTATCGTCAAACACTGGATTGGCTCCCTTTTTTGTTAGCTAGAATAAAATAACACTTCACTATAAAGTACTTTTGCTTCAAAACCAATCATCTAGTTTACTTCAACATTTAATCCTGGGAGAATTTTGTGCAAAAAAAAAAAAAATTGTGCACAATATTACAAAATTCTGTCTCTCTGTATTTATCAACTTAAAACAGAAAAATCTTCTTAACCTAAGATACAAGCTTAAGTTTTGATACAGAATTTCCCTAGGAGTACAATTAGAGCGCACTATAATGTGTTGTTTTCAGTGATTTCACTTTAGTAATTCACAGAATTAAAGGGATGTTTTTGCTCCCACAGTATCGTAATTGCATCCACACAGCAGTGTCTGTGGTTGTTGCTACAGATGTCAGCAGTTGAATGAAATCTGGGCTGCCTACAGTTTCTCTTGGGCTTCACCACGAACCAGATGAAAATGAAAATCCTTGAAAACAAATGCTCTGACTCGAAAGAAGTAGATCCCTAGATTCTTTCCCTAGGGGACATTCTCTAACACTCCCTCCCACGCCTCAAGCTTGTCTGCTTCAATATGTTTATCCACTGTTCCAGCATGCACTCCTCCACAGGTGCTTTTTCTTCCATTTAGTCCCATCTACTCTCTCAGATCTTTTCCTTACACCACTCCATCCTCCTAGCGTCCCCTCCCAGCCGAGTCCCTTGCTGCTTTCCTCACCAAACTTGCACTATACTCGGCTCTAAGCTTGTAAGTTGCATGATGCCTGAGCTCCAGTGCTGTTCTTAGTCTCATGAGTATAATGCATGAGTTTGGGTACTGTGCAGCTTTTGCTATGAGCCATGCAGTTCAAAAAAAGACGGTGCTAGCTCAGCTTTCCACAGCCCTGCAGTGCTCCACTCGTCATGCAGCAACAGCTGTACCAGCTCCTCAATCCTCCTGCCAGCTTATGGAGTCAGCTTTTTATCTGGACACACTCAAACAAGCTGGCTTTTCTGAATTTCTGCAGAGAAAAAGTTCAATTTTTACATTGAGGGTCTATTCTGTACAAATTGTACATTTATGCAGTTGCCCAGACTTTCCCTAAGAGTAAGCATTTTAAGTTTTTCTTGATTAATCTTGTTTTGGCTACTTATTTCTGTACTTTGAGCAGTTCATTGTATATAAAACTTCCTCAAATATGTTTAATAATGCAGCATCCCATGGCATAAATTCCACCCGAGCAACCGCTACAGTCCTGGGGAAGGAAGGAAGGTGTAACTTCTGAGGTGGATTCTTTCTGTTTTGGGGACCCTTTGCAATATTTTGCTCAGGAGTTAATTTCAACTTCTGAACTGGCAGCAGCTCTTGTGTATAGGCTCAATTAACTATAGCAGTAAGCTTTATTCATAAAACAAAATAAAGAATGCTAAAAATGGCTATTAGCTTACCTTAAATTTCAAAAGAAGTCCAACGGCATTGGGGGGGGGGGGGGGGGGGGGGAGGGATGAAACGGAATGGGACTTGATACATCGCCTTTCTGTGGTTTTTGCAATTACATTCAAAGTGATTTTACATAGTACATACAGGTACTTATTTGTACCTGGGGCAGTGGGGAGGGTTAAGCGACTTGCCCACAGTCATAAGGAGCTGCAGTGGGAATCGAACCCAGTTCCCCAGGATCAAAGTCCACTGCACTAACCACTAGGCGGCTACTCTACCCACATTACTGGAAAGAGATGATTTTATTATAGATTTTAAAGGCTTAGCAGTTTGAAAGTTTGCATCATTCACTTAATTTATTTCAATATTTTACTGTCCTTTCAAACACACTGAGGCCAGAATACATAAAAACTTATAAAACACAATAAAAATGCAGTAACAGTCACACAGCACAGAGCCAACAGCCCCTCCATCCAGTGTCCATCAAACCCAACTTCCATTGTTCAACAGATGGAAATAAATAACTTTTTTTCTTTTTTTTTTTTAAAGCACATTGAACACTGTCCAAATCATCCATAGGATGCTAAGATACTGGTATTTTATTACTTAATGATGGAATCATATAAGAGAGTGCATAAACCCGATCTCTTAAGAGTTGCCATAAATTCATTGTAGGTAATGCCAAGAGCCTGTCTCCCCGATGACATAATGCTCATACAGATCAATACCTTTGCAGTTTCTCTGCAATCCCCATCTAATGTAAAACATTAAATGCCAGCATTAATAACGTAAATTGGATCCACTGAACCCCTTCGAACAACTTCAGTAGATGAAAAATAGACAACACAAATCTTTAGACAACACAGATCTTTACACCTGTAGTGCACAACATACCCACAATATTTTGAACTGTGTGCAAATTCCTCTCGTTTTTACTTCAAAGCCCAGAATATAGGGTACTGCAGTAGTCCAGCCAAGATGCAACAAATACATATGCAAGTGAAGTAAAATTCTAGAATGTGTTCAAACAAACTTCTTTCCAGTAGGTGGAGGTAAGAAAATAAACCTCTGCTACCTGAGAGCCTTATTTTCAAGACACCTGTAGTCCCAGGTCCCAGTTGCAATACAGCCTTCTCTTATTGGCTTAGTCAAAAGATTTGAAACGGATCTGAAACATTCTGGTCTAGATGGATTTAAAGATGCTTTCTTGAGCAAAGGACAAGCAGCCACTTTTAAAGAACAAAACCAGAACACTGTACCAGTGATTTCATGGTAAGGATCCTGAAAGGGAACTTTAAAACAATACAGGAACGTAAGACCTTTGAAGTCAAAATGATTAAATATTTTGACACCCACCAGACAGGACTTAAAGATCTGGGTTTTCTAGCCCATTATGAACCATAAAATTGTATTGCTTTGTAAATTGTAGTGCTCTCCTGTCTCCCTGACTCTCACCTATTCACCCCCATCCTGTTAGACTGTCACTAAAATGCATTGATGTTTCGCTCATATATACTGTCATCTACCGACATTTGCTTATTTCCGATCTGACGAAGGGGGGCAACCTTCAAAAGCTAATCAAGAAATGTATTAAGTTATGTCCAATAAAAAAGGTATCTTATTTTCTTTTCCATGTTTTTATTGTTTTATTTCTAGTGATTACTTTTAAAAGTGCACTTACACGGCTACCACACCTCTCTACTAAAGAACGAGGAAAAACTCCTTGACTCATGAGTTGTTGATCATAGACTGCAACAACAAGGTTACATCTTCCTTAATTAAACCAAACCCTCTTGCTGGACATGGATATTCAACTGTTAACGTCCTTATTCTACCAAACCTAACACTCCCTCTGGGGCAGGGAAAGCAACCTTCTTAACACTCAGCCCAGTTGCATCCAAATCCTTACGCTACCACATTATTATGCTCAAAGATCAGTCCAGCTGTGGGGCCACCAGATTCACTAAACCCTGGACAACACCGACCCTGATCTCTCTCGGTTGGACTAAAGAGTTTGCGAGGTGTTTTACTGTCAGGTTTTAAGACTATGCCTTTTCCTACTCACACTGCATATTGGTACAATCTTTTTACCACTTGACTCTCTGCTTGTCATAGATCTTATCTTCAACTCCTGAAGCTCACCTAAACACAATATGTTCCTCTAGAACTAGGTCTAGATCTTAAAAAGTGAGCTCATCTTTCAAGTTCCAATTGTGCACTTATTCAGAGGTAGAGTAGAAAAATTTCCTGTATGCTCGATATTTCTTCAGCAAATAAATCCACATTCATCTTAGCAACACTTGGTTCCACTTACATCATTAGTTGGGGATGCAGTGTAACATCCCTAACCAATAAATCAGTACAGAAGTGGTCAAATTAGGGTAAATGAACTAAACATGCACCTGATCCTGAAATTCAGAGCACCAATGTCTCCAGGACTCCAGGATAAAAGCTACATCTAAAATATTACCGTTCTCATATGTAGATAATTCTGCAGTATCAGAAAAACCAATTTCCTTCATTGAATTAAAAAAGGCCTTTACTGCCTGTCCTGAATTCATAACATTTTTAAAAACCTTGGCTTTAAATAATGTAGCTTTCAGCACAAACCCTTGCCAGGACTTGGTTTTTGAAAAACTTATACGAAAGGCAGAGCTTTGGAAAAGGAAAGAGAGCCAACACCCTGTCCTTCACTCTGGTAATCAGCAACTACAGTGTGTCAGTGGGTCAGAGAGGTGTGGGGGAAGAGAAACCAGAAACAGGAAATCACCAAGCCAAGATTGATGTACAGTGTTAATATAAAATGCAGACATAGTATTCTGAATACATTGTTTTAAAAAACTTCCCTTGTGTCAGTATTTCCTGTATAAAAAAGCATGTTCTGATTTTGGGTGCACAATTTCATCTGGTGCAACACCCTGTCCCCCCTAGTTCTTTGTGATAATTGTGTGTGTGTGTGGGGGGGGGGGGGGGGGGGTAATGTTGCACACACAACTTTGTAAGTGTGCAGGTGGGTTGGGAAGGGAGCATTGTTTATTCTAACCCCCCAATTCATTCTTCTACTGTAGTATCAAATTTTCCTCAAGCTTCCTTGTCATTAAAGACCAGACACTTCCTATTTCAAAGAGCCTTAGACTTCTAGGTGTTGAGCTGGACCCTCATCTGCAAGTGTGAGCGATCACCAAGCGGATGTTCCATGCAGTGTGGAGGCTGCGGCGTATTAGGTTCTGTCTCACCAGAGAGCTCTTCCGCACACTCGTCCACTGGCTAGTTCTGTCTCACCTTGATTACTGTAGTGGGATTTGTGTGGGCTGCCAAGAGCAACTACTGAGAAAGTTCCAGACTGCCCAGAATACTGCTGCGAGACTCATCTTGGGAAAATCGCGTATGGTTCCTGCGCAGCCTCTACGTCTCAGTCTGCACTGGCTACCAGTAAGAGAACGAATCGCTTTCAAGATCTGCACACTAACACACAAAATAATTTACGAATTAGCTCCGGAATACATGACTTTGATAGATCTCCCACCAAGAAATGCCATCAACACAGCTCGCTCCTATCTCCAACTTCATTATCCACCTTGTAGGGGTGTCAAATACAAGCTTCTTTTTGCCTCTACCTTCCACTACTCTAGCCCGAAGACTTGGAATGCTCTACCTTTGCACTTGAAATCGCAAGTTTGTAAGTGTGCAGGTGGGTTGGGAAGGGAGCATTGTTTATTCTAACCACCCCAATTCATTCTTCTACTGTAATACCACCATTCTGGACCCAAGCTCACTCGGTCTTCTCGTTATCTCTGTTCTCATCCTCTCTTCTGTTCTCTTCTTATGCCTCCTTAACTCTTCTTGCATCTTTCAGCTCCCTCGCCTACACTCCATTTTCTTCTCTTCTATACATCATTCCTTTTCTGTCTCATCCCCTCCATCTTTCTCCTATTCTTTCAACTTCACACCATTTCTCATTGCTATAATTCTTCTCTTCCACATACCTTGTTTCTACCTACCCGGCATTTTTCTTTGCACCCCCATCTGCCTTCTGACTCTTTAACCTCCTTCTACAGTTTCTTCCTCTTTCTCTAGTATCTATCTCGCTACCTAATGGAGTAGATTCAGTAAATGGGCACCCGAATTTATGTGTCTGGATGGTCTGCACTAAGCGAGATTTCTATAAAGGTTGCTCTGTGCTGAGTGACCTTTACAAAATACTAGGAAGCTGGGTGTGTAAATTCAGGAATTCTATTAATTTAGGGAATGCCCCTGTCCTGGCCATGTCACCTTTAGAATCGCATGCTATAATTGGGTGCGTATCTTAGCGCACAGGGCAGATCCATGCATAATTCCTAACTATAGCCAATTAGCGCTTGTTCATAACAATAATGTGTAATTAGTTTACAGGGGGATCTGCGCTTCTCACCCAACTTGGGGTGACCTATACAAAAATCGAGGGAAATACTTCTTTCTCATTTTTAGCGTACTGGCCACCATAGTTCTCTCCTCCCCTGTATTTGGAAACTGGAGATATTGAGATCACATTCATCAACAAATTTAGCTCTGCTGGTCCTCCTCTGTGAATCACAAAAAGAAGTAGAAGGCGAGGCAGGGAATGAGAACTAGCACCAACTCCGCTTTGCCCCCCCCCCCCCCCCCCCCCCCGCCTTAACCACCTGCCCAGCACGATTTGTAGGGAGGGGGTTAGAGAACTTTCAGGCAGCCTGTTTGACTTATGCAGACTTGTGCCTGGGAGACTTTGAAGCTGCCTGCTGTTTCACCCTTGGTACAGGTTAATGGGAGCATTATTTTACTGACGATGTATTAGTTAGAAACATGAGAAATGTTGGTGACACTTGGCTGCCATTCCCCATGTTAATTTATGTTGTGTTTAGCCTGAAACGAGAGGAAAACAAATCCAGAATTTGGGGGGGGGGGGGGATTCATAAATAGTACACACTCTTGAGCCAAGTGTGTGTATTGTGTGTAAAGAGTATTCACTATGTTCACTGTTGCCAACCCCCCCCTCCTCCCAATGAAAACATTAACTAAAAAAAAGAAAATTTGTCTAAACACAGGAAGCTAAATGAGACAAATTTTTGATCTGCTTAAGGTATTATTTATGGTAGTATTTTAAACCTCTTTGCCTGAGCTACAGTACTACATAGTAAGATAATAGATGACGGCAGATAAAGACCTGCATGGTCCATCCAGTCTGCCCAACAAGATAAACTCATTACATATGGTATGTGATACTTCATATATTTACCTGGTCTTGTCCTGGCCATTTTCAGGGCATAGACCGTAGACGTCTGCCCAGCACTGTCCTTGTTCTAAAATTTCTCAAGTTAATGTGAAAAGCTCTACTCCAGCCCATCTGTTCAGCCATAACCAGAGCACAGACCATACAAATCTGCCCAGAACTAGTCTTGTTCTCCAGGAAGAGAAGCAGGTCGTATAGAAACTCTGCTGATTTTCAGTTTACCTTTGCATTACGTTTTATTGCAGCTGATCGTGGACCTCACTCAAGAAAGAGATTACCTGCAGTCTCAGCAGCCAGTAAGTCCATTGAGAACATCAAGCCCGGAGTCGTCAGCAAGTCTTGCCAACTCTCTCTCTAGTGAGGACAAACAGCATCTTGCAGTTGAACTGGCAGATACCAAGGCGAAACTAAGAAGGATAAGGCAAGAGCTGTAAGTAAATGTAGCTCTACTGCAGAGCTGCCACTGTTAAATATTCCTGAGAAACATTAGATGTTGAAGGTTCTTATAAGTCTTCCCCAGACGTCAGTGCTGTTTTATGGTTAATTCATTTTTATTAGTTTCTATAAACATATGAAGTACAAGCAAAGAAATACACCTTCAGTCAAGGCAACATGGTCACTTGCTCCCCACTATTCCTCCCCGCCCTACTTCCCCCTTGTACCCAGTCCAAATGGTGCCGTCTAATAGAGGAACACTTATATCGACAAGGTGTGCTTCCGGTGGGTTAAGGACAATTCAAAGTTCTGCTGTGTGCTACTTTCCCAAGAGTAATCCAGAACAGTTCCCAAATCTGACGAAGCCTGTCACTTTGCAGAGAGTCCATATCAGTTACACCACATAACGATCTGTGGGTGCTGTTTTATAAGAACCCTTATTATCTAAATAACAGCAGATAAAAATCTGTATAGGTCCATCTCATCTTCCCAGTAAGTTGACTAATCGCTTAAAGAGCCACTAAGATTTCACAGTTTGGAGTCAATAAGTAAACCTCAAACCTACATATCCAAACCTTAGAAAAAATTTTAGAGACTCACCGTGGATATAACCTAAATCAAATTTACTTAAAAATACAGTGGTGGTAAGAGATTTGGAGAATATTGATTTAGAAATAAGTAGTGACCCATGAAGAATATAGGGTCTGGAGCACACTGTTGCATTAGTCTGTTTGCACCTTGTATGTACCTCTTCTGATGGACATTCAAAACCTTATTCCATTTTTAATTGAATATGATTTAGGTTATAGCCACAATGAGTTCCTGAAACGTTTTCTATGGTTTGGATATGTCGGCAAGTTGATTAAACAGATTCCCTCGGATTCTATGTTGAGTGCCCAAAATCGGGAGTTGATCACAGGTCTACGCCCAAATTAATTAGATAACATGCTGTAAATTATTGACATTGGCACTAATTTGGACTTTTGTGTGCCCAAATTATCTTGCGCACAACTCAAAAAGGGGCATGGCCACGGGAGGGGCATGAGCGCAGAAGTTATAGAATAAGGTCGTTTATGCGCCCATCTGTCATTAATTGCATGCCACGTGGAAGGGGCATAATTGAACAAAAACGTCTATTTCCATGGGCGTTTATCTCCGAGAACGGGTCTGTGAAGGGGCGGACCGAACCGTATTTTCGAAAAAAATAGACGTCCATGTTTTATTCGACAATTTGTGAGCTGGGCGTTTTTGTTTTTCAGTGATAATGGAAAATAAAAGCGACCAGCTCAAAAACGAATAAATCCAAGGCATTTGTTCGTGGGAGGGGCCAGGAGTCGTAGTGCACTGGTCCCCCTCACATGCCAGGACACCAACCGGGCACCCTAGGGGTCACTTTTACAAAAACAAAAAAAAAGGTAAAAAAGCTCCCAGGTGTATAGCACCCTTCCCTTGGGTGTTGAGCCCCCCAAATCCCCCTCAAAACCCACCGCCCACAAGTCTACACCATTACTATAGCCCTAAGGGGTGAAGGGGGGCACCTACATGTGGGTTTGGGGGGCGGTTTGGAGGGCTCCCATTTACCAGCACAAGTGTAACAGGTGGAGGGGGATGGGCCTGGGTCCACCTGCCTGAAGTCCACTGCACCCCCTAATAACTGCTCCAGTGACCAGCATACTGCTGCCAGGGAGGTGGGTATGACATTTGAGGGTCCAGGAAAAGTGCTCTAAATTCTTGCTAAAAACGCATATTTGTTTTTCCATTATCGGCGAAAGGCGCCTATCTCTGATCGGCCGATAACCACGCCCCAGTTCCGCCTTCACCACGCCTTCGACACGCCCCCATCAACTTTGTCCGCATCCGCGACAGAGTGCAGTTGAAAACGTCCAAATTCGGCTTTCGATTATACCGCTTTATTCGTTTTTGTGAGATAAAGGTCTATCTCCCGATTTGGGTCACAATATAGGCGTTTTTGTATTTCGATTATAAGCTGGATAGTGACCCAAACAATGACACTTCAATAATAAATCTTATGTCCTTATAGATAGTTGACCAAAGCTAATCTTATAAAGGTTCTCAACAGCAGTGTCATTGACTCAATCTTATATCGTTATTCTCAAACTCAGTGTAAGAATTATCTGTTTTTTATGGGGTCATCAGATATTACTGCAGCTCACACCATAGGAACTCAAATGTGCCTTCTTTTGAGAAAAAATGGTTGTAGCGCAAACATTTCTCAAAAGAAGAAGGAACGTTGAGTTCCTATGGTGTGAGCTGCAGTAATATCTGATGACCCCATAAAAAACAGATAATTGTTACATTGAGTTTGAGAATAGCAATATAAGATTGAGTCAATGACACTGCTGTTGAGAACCTTTATAAGATTAGCTTTGGTCAGCTATCTATAAGGACATAAGATTTATTATTGAAGTATCATTGTTTGGGACACTGTCCACCTTATAATTGAAAGAGAAAAACGCCTAGATTTCGACCCAAATCGGGAGATAGACGTTTATCTCACAAAAACGAATAAATCGGTATAATGGAAAGCCGATTTTGGACGTTTTCAACTGCACTCCATCGCGGACGCGTACAAAGTTGACGGGGGCGTGTCGGAGGCGTGGCGAAGGTGGAACTGGGGCGTGGTTATCGGCCGAGGAGAGATGGGCGCCTTTCGCCGATAATGGACAAAAAGTATGCGTTTGTAGCTAGAATTTAGGGCACTTTTTCTGGACCCTGTTTTTTCACGAACAAGGCCCCCAAAAGTGCCGTAAATGACCAGATTACCACCACAAAAAATGATGTTTCACAACTTTTTATTTTCACCCTCAAATGTCATACCCACCTCCCTGGCAGCAGTATGCAGGTCCCTGGAGCAGTTGTTAGGGGGTGCAGTGGACTTCAGGCAGGTGGACCCAGGCCCATCCCCCCCCTACCTGTTACAATTGTGCTGCTTAATGCTTAGTCGTCCAACCCCCCCCCCCCCAAACCCACTGTACCCACATGTAGGTGCCCCCCTTCACCCCTTAGGACTATAGTAATGGTGTAGACTTGTGGGCAGTGGGTTTTGAGGGGGATTTGGGGGGCTCAACACACAAGGGAAGGGTGCTAAGCACCTGGGAGCTCTTTTACCTTTTTTTTTTGTTTTTGTAAAAGTGCCCCCTAGGGTGCCCGGTTGGTGTCCTGGCATGTGAGGGGGACCAGTGCACTACGAATCCTGGCCCCTCCCACGAACAAATTCCTTGGATTTATTCGTTTTTGAGCTGGGCGCTTTCATTTTCCATTATCACTGAAAAACAAAAACACCCAGCTCACAAATTGTCGAATAAAACATGGACGTCTATTTTTTTTGAAAATACGGTTGGGTCCGCCCCTTCACGGACCCGTTCTCGGAGATAAACGCCCATGGAGATAGACGTTTTCGTTCAATTATGCCCCTCTATGTAGAATATACTTATACTAAAGTCCCCACATACATAGAATATACAGTCTATGAATTGCATACCAGCACTTACTCCATGTTTTCAGCAGGCATAAGTCCTTGCACTCAAAGTTGGGTCAGGAATCTAAGTTAAGTGCTTTTCTATAAAGGGTGGTTAGCCTGGAGTACTCTTTATAGACTTATCACTTAGCATGGATTTTTCCTGATGCCTAACTTTGGGTAAAGGATGAGGAAGGTAGGGGGTGGACCAATAAAAATGAATTGTAGAACTATGGAGTAAGAACTGATAAAAAAAAAAATAGTGTTAGGTCTACATAAAACAAATCCCCAAAAGATGGTGGAAATTGAGAAGGTAAACTCAAGACTCCGTGTTTCGACGTTCGACACCTGCATCAGGAGTCAGTGATCTGAATGATTTAAAACACAGTTGGATGTGATTGGGGGTTGGGTAATCTTTGAAGGGAAATAATTGGTTTCTCTTCCAAGAAAATATAGTGTAATATCTGTCAAAGAATGAACACAACTGTAGAATAACTGGGAGAGTACATTGAGTAGCACTTTGCTTCCATAGAGGGGTTTGGATGATTTCGTTGATCACAGAAACACAGATGTGTTTAAAAAAAAAAAAAGGAAAATGTTGTTGCCAACTTAAATTCAGAGTATCGTTTTGTAATCAACCTGTCTTTACCTATGGTTATATTGAAGACTTGCACCATAGATTTTATGATAGTTGCATTCACCATTGCAAGCCTTTTCAGCAAACATTTTGGCTCCCGTTCCATTGCTTAAAAAGGTTCCTCTACTTTTTATTGTGCTGATTTTTATCACTGAAACGAATAATTTAGTTATTAGTCAGAAGAGATTGAGGGTTGGGAGGAATAGTGGTAGGGGGACAGGACTCAAACTCGTTGGACCATCGTCTCTGTATGCTAATGTGCATATTTCAGAAAACTCTTGAACTGAGTTTTTTTTAAATTTAATATTTTCTTGTCCAGGGAAGAGAAGTCGGAACAGCTGCTGGATTCTAAACACGAAGTAGATCGGCTAGTTTTGGATCTGCAAAAAATAAAACAAGAGGTAAATGGGTGTCGGGGATAGAACTGAGTGATACTAAACGCAGCAAGGGCAATTCTGTATGCCAGGCACTTAGTTTTGCACATATTACGTGTGTAAATGTACCGAATACTGACACGCAAGCGTATGTGCGTACACACTTACAGGTCAATAATTGTCCTAAGCACTATTCTGTAAATACCCACTTAACTTACAAAGTGAGTATTTGCAAGGAAGGGTGTATAGAGAGGATGAGCATGGGTGGGACATAGGTGCGTCTCCCACATATATGGGTAACTTACGGAATGCTATATGTTGGCATGTCCTTTCCACATCTAGGTGGCCGCGCTTACACCAGATCTATGCTGGTGTAAGTGCAGATGCCTACAAAAATTAGTTACACTGACACTGGATTAGGCTAGGCACCTAGGGCTATTTATTTATTTGTTGCATTTGTATCCCACATTTTCCCACCTATTTGCAGGCTCAATGTGGCTTACTTAGTACCGTGGTGGCGATCGTCAATTCTGGTAGGAGAAATACAGAGTGGTTTAGTGTTAATGTTCATAGAGTATTTTAAGTAATCAGGAGAGAGAGTTCAATTTTGTCCAGTTCTTGTAGGTGTTTCGATTGTTTCGTAGCGTTCAGGAGTTTAGGTTGGTTCTTTCTGGTATGCCTTTGTGAACAGGTAAGTTTTTAACGATTTCCGGAAGTTTGTTAGGTCGTGCATTCCATAATTGCGTGCTTATGTAAGAGAAGCTGGATGCATATGTTTTTTTTAAAAAATATTTTAGTCCTTTGCAGCTTGGGAAGTGAAGATTTAGGTAAGAGCGTGCTGATTTTTCTGTGTTCCTGGTTGGGAGGTCTACAATGTCTGCCATATAGGCTGGTTGCCTCTCCATGAGTAATAAGGGTTCCGTTATAGCACAGGCTCTATCACGTGTCCTTGAGGTATCTAAATAGAGGCAAGCCAAAAAAGTAGGGTGAGGGGGCAGACACTTCAAAAGGCACAGGCAAGACGAATAGGATCTTGTATATAGAATTTATTTAAGATACACCAAAAAGACTCAACATAGTATCTGTGTTTCGGATCATCAGCGCCTGCCTCAGGAGTCTACGATATACATATAATAGATCAATATAAGGACAATATAAATAAATATCAAAACATACATATTGAGAATATATTTTAAAAAGTCACACTTGACTAATAACATAAAAAAAAAAACATTAGCAAGATTTGAAGTAAAGAATTCTCATTGGAAAAAACATGTACAGTGCAGTCCGCTTAAGTGTAAGAGTCTTGGACCAAAGAAATGCATGCAGTTAACTGGAGCGTGCACTTAACCGTTGTGACCCAAAGACACTTTGACATCTGATAAACATATGTACAGTACTGTTTATTATTATACGTACAGTATACAGTCTCCGTTAACTGACATTAGGCTTACTTGAAGTAATCAGTTATAAGTCCTCTGTGCACTAATGGGTCTGTGAGTTCCATACACTACATCTGCCAGACGGTAAAAACTGTCATAGCACTGACATCCAGTGGCCTCCAGATAGGCCCGCGCGGTGTTGAGACTCTCCAGCGCTCTTGCAAAAGTGACAGGAGGAGGTTGTTGAATTTCATCAGCATGTGACTCGCTCATTTCATCCTCTGTTTCATCATCAGCCGTTGTTGCCTGCGTGTAGGCGCGTATCTCGACATCAGTGCTGTCGTCAGCTGTTTGTAGATCGTAATCAGTGGTGCGCTAAACCGAAATTTGTCCCCATAGAAATTGATGGTGCCTATAACGGGACCGAAGTACGGCATGCAGTTAAACAGAGCATGCGCTTATCCGACGTGCACTTAAATGGAGTGCACTGTATATAAAAAATGGTGAAATGTGAATCAATATAAAAAGCTTATATAGATTTACAATGTATTAACATAAGAGCATAAAAGCATTCAAAAGAGGACCGGCTGTATAAAGAATATTAACTTATAATGTACGCAGAGATTACAAGTACATATGTAAATTCAGAAACCATTATCAGGGATTTCATGTTTAGGAGAGATTTTAAAAAACATGAAATGTAAACAAATATTGGAGGACTGATACAGATTTTAAAAGGTCTGCAATATATTAACATAAGGCCCTAAAAGCTTCCCACAAAACACCAGTTGTATATAGTTTTCTGTTTTTTTGAAGGAAAGACTAAAGTTGTTTAGGGCTCTTTAGCTTGGAGGAAAGACGGCTGAGGGGAGATATGGTAGAGGTCTATAAAATAATGAGTGGAGTGGAACGGGTAGATGTGAAGCATCTGTTCACACTTTCCAAAAACACTAGGACTAGGGGGCTCGAAATGAAGCTACAAAGTAGTAAACTTAAAATGAATTTGAGAAAAGGTTTCTTCACTCAACATGTAATTAAGCTCTGGAATTTATTGCCAGAGAATGTAGTAAAAGCAGTTAGCTTAGCGGGGTTTTAAAAAGGTTCAGAAGGCTTCCTAAAGGAAAAGTCCATAGACCATTATTAAAATGGACTTGGGGAAAATCCACTGCTTTTTTTTTTTTAAGTGGACAACACAGCGTCTTATATACAAAACTCCGCTGTATCAATGCGTACGAAGGCCTCTTGAAAACATCTCTGAAAACGGAGCACAGGAAAATAACACTGACCTTGAACTATGGTGTAATTCAATATGCAGGAGCTCTGCACAGCTTAGTCATATGCAGAAGGGTTAAAACTGTGTTTTAGGAACACGGTGTTAAAACCAGCTGGGCAACACAGAGAAGAGTAAATGAGCCGTGGATAATAGGAAAGAATATAAAAGGTGAAGGCAGACCAAAGAATCCGTCAGGACTAGCCAGAGGTGTTGGAATATAAATAGAACCTAGGGTGTGCTGTGTGCAATAATATTTAAATGTAACGTAGTGTTAGAAATGTGAGTAGCGCAATGAAATGAAAACTTATCTGTTCTGGGTGAACAAACCAAATCCGTGACATAGGTAAATAAAAGATGCTAGGGGGCAGCAACCTCTGAAGAAACAGTGCTATTGGTGGTGAAAATAGTGCCAATAAAAAGCTTTTTAAAAAAAAAGGCTTTACCTGTTCTAAAAGACATTCTCAAACCGAACAAAGCTTCTGACGGTGACAAAGTGAAGCTGTGCCACACCAGAGGCACAGCCTCTGTTGCGTTGAAACACAGCTGCTGGGTCAAGTGTCTTTTTGGTATATCTTAAATTTTACATACAAGATCCTTTTTCGTCTTTTCTGTTTCTTTTGGAAGTTGGTTAGCATGCTGAGCTGTGAGTGAAGAGAATTTTTCCAGGGGCATATAAAAAATGGATTGGTCCCTCGTGCGAGTTGGTGTGATCTGATGGCACCAAGTATGGAATGTTTAGCTTTTATTGTTTTGGATTTACCTCAAGGTCAAAGTAGAAATGTTTTGAAAGCCCTCGCACTGTTGGCACCATGCCTACAACGTGCCACAAAGCCCCCTTAGTTAGTTTTTTTTGTATGGAATAAGGCTGACGAATGTTTGCAACATCGAGTCCAAGCAAGTAGGTTATCTCCCTCTGCCAGCAGAAGGAAACGGAGAAAAAAAAGCAGAGTAGACTTCACTTCTCTTATAGGGGACTGGTGTGGCCTTCCATTCGTTGGTATTTTTCTGCTTCCAGCAGTTGATACAGATGTGGTCTAGTGCAACAGAATTCCTAAGCTCCAGGGTAGTTGTCTTCCTGCCATCCTTCTCTGGTGAAACAGGCTCCTAATTTTGGTTCCCAGGGAAGCAGTTTATTTGCTGATTTCATCTGGTTGAGCAGGATTCCTAGCTCTCAGGCAGGAGCCTGCAGCCTGATTCCACCAGTTGTGCGGACTCCCAATTCCCTTGGTCGAGCACGTTCCCAGAACGTTGGCTTCTAGTTGAGTGGGTTCCATGATTTTTGCTGCTTCTGGTACAGAAGTTACCTGTAAGTGTGTTCTGAGGGCTTCAGCCTTCGATTGAGCAGGCTTCCAGGGTATGGCGCTCTAATTGCCTCTGAGTAGGTCAGGTGCTGGTGAGTGTGTTCCTCAGAATTGGGCCTCTTGATCAGGTTCCAAGATGTGCTTTCAACTACCTCTTCTACTATTATGCTCCCAGGTGCCCTGTGCAGAGCAGGTACTGATAAATATACTCCCAGGGCTCTGACTTCTGGTTAGGCTTCTAGAGTTTGTCAACCTGTGTCTGTTTGGACAGGTGTGATGGTAAGTGTGATCCCAGGGCTGCAGCCTCTGGTTGGGCAGGCTTCAAGGCCAGTGTAATCCTCTATGATAGAGCAGGTGCTAGTATGTATGTTCCTGGAGCTTCAACCTCCTGTTGGTCAGGTTCCAGGGTACAGGCTGACCGAATTTTGGGTTTGGCCAGAAATACCAGTGTGTTTTCAGCTGGAACCAAAACTGTTGCAGAGCCCCGATTCCTTTCCTCCTCACCCCCTTCTTGGACCCACCCATTGGTGGCAGCAGCAGACCCCCACCTGGGCCTACCGCGTTAGTGGTGGCTACTGGGGTTAGAAGGATCAATCCCCACTGGCTCCTGTTTCAAAAAGGCTTTAATCTGTGCAATGCTGGTAAATTTCAGCTAATCGTAATGCCAAAAATACCCCAGTACATTTCCTGCTTTGAAACCTTTCTATATCGGGAGGGGAGAAATATATTTGCATGTGGACATGAAAAGATGCTTTAGTTGGAAACCTTTAGAAGCAGCGCTGTGAAATGATTAGTTGTGTGATATACTCCCACCTGATGCAGAAGGTTTCAAAGCATGGATCATAGGGTATTTTGGCTTTGATTAATTGAAATTTACCAGCGTTGCACCATTTGAAGACTGCATCATTGGAGCTATTGAGGAGTTCCTCTGCAATAAGAAGTTTTTTTTTTTTTAATACTTTCACCTACTTAAAAAAAAAAATAATAAAATTTTTTTGCACTTATACTTTGGTTCAGTGACCCAAGTGATGTTCCCCCTCTCTTTCAGTGTTGAATATGCATGCTGAATAACCATTATTATTTACTTGGAGTGACTAATGGTCACATTTACATTGGAGAGTTGTCTCCTATAGTGGAGTTTTTTTTTTTGTTTGTTTTTTTTGTTTGTTTTTTTAACTTGTGATGTATGATTTTAAAATTATAAATAGCCCAATACAGAGAATGTTAACTCCAAAATAATAAACAAGACACAACTCTTATTCATAGAACAAAAATGAAAAAAAAAATACATAAGAAACCAAACATCTTCCTTGGACCGAAAAAAAAAAAAAGGGAGGGGGTAGAAACCAAAGACAAAGGAGATGATCAGGAAATAGAGTTAAAACAAAGATCTAACTGGACTTAAATACCAGCCATTTAACCATCACTTAGATAATCTACAGTGTTTTACCACTGACCAACTTCTTTAGGTCCAAAAAAGGTTTAAGATGTTCTGGTACAAAAAATACGTATTTCAGACCCAGCTATCTCACAATACACTTGCACGGATATGACAACAGAAAAGTATCGCCCAAAGTCTCTCATCTCTCATAACCAGAAAGTCTTTTCTTCCCTTTGAGCAGGGGCGTAGCCACGGGTGGGCCTGGACGGGCCCAGGACCAGCCACTTTTGCTCCAGGCCCGCCCAGCCTCTTCTGCCCGCTCTCCCCGTCCGCGTGGTCTGCTCACTTTTACTGCCCTGAAGCGCCGTTCTCCCTCCAGCACCGGCGATTCCCATAGCCAGCCTTCTGCCAGCGCACGTCGTCGGGGCCTCTTCTCAGGCACATCCCGCCTACTCTGCAACTTCCTGCGTCCCGCCTTTGCGGAAAACAGGAAGTTGCAGAGTAGGCAGGACGCACCTGAGAAGAGACTCTGACGATGCACGTTGGTAGAAGGTTGGCTATGGGAATTGCCGCTGCTGGAGGGAGAATGGTGCTTCAGGTCAGTAAAAATGACCAGAACTGACTGTGCAGAGGGGCTGTCGCGGGGGGGGGGGGGGGGGGGGGGGGGGGGGGGTAGCGGATGGAGAGGAAATGCGAGGCCTGTGGACACCTGTAGGCCCATCTAAAAATTAAACTCTGGCTACACTACTGCCTTTGAGTACCTTTGGATGTATGCCATCCAGTGTTTTGGCTCAGTACATCTTCCAAGTTCACCAAGATTTCTTTCTGTTCCTCTGCATCATCACCCTTGAAAACCATTTCCGGTACAGGCAGATCTCTTACAAAGAATTCATTCAGTTTCTCCGCTATGGCCTTGTCCTCCCTGAGCACCCCTTTTACCCCTTCATGATTCAACGGTCCCACTAATTCTCTTGCAGGCTTTCTGCTTCAGATGTAGATGAAAAGGTTGTTGCTGTGAGTTTTAGCGACAAGCTTCTCTTCATATTCTCTTTTAGCCTTCCTTATTAATGCTTTGCATCTGATTTGCCAGTGCTTATGTTGCTTCTTATTTTCTTCATTTGGGTTCTTTTTCCGTTCTTTGAAGGACAATCTTTTGACTGTAGTAACCTCTCTTACTTCACCTTTTAACCATGCTGGCTGTCATTTTCTCTTCTTTCCACCTTTGCAAATACGTGGAATGCATCTGGTCTGGGCTTTCAAGATGGTATTTTTGAATATTGTTCATGCCTGATATTGTGTCCTAACCTTTGCAGTCGATTCTTTTAGCTTCTTTTTAACCATTTTCCTCATTTTATTATAGTCTCCCCTTTAAGGAGGGCGGGAGAAGGTTAGATATAGCTTGTAGGATTGCAATTAAAATGATGATGTGATAGTTTGATGTTTGAAGTTTGATTCAAGATTCCTATGTTTTAGATACTGTACTGTACTATTTGCTCAATGACTGTTATCATCAATAAAAACTTATTTGCATAGTCTCCCCTTTGAGAACTAAATGGAGTTACAGTAGATTTCCTTTGCGGGTTCATCCCAGATAGTAGCTCAAACTTGATCATATGATCACTGTTTCCCAGGGAACCCAACACCGCCATCTCTCGCAGTATGCCCTGCATGCCACCAAGGACCAGGTCCAAAACGACTCCCCCCTCTTGTCGGTTCATGGACCAGTTGCTCCAAGAAGCAGTCATTTATTACATCTAGAAATTTTATCTTCCTGGAACTCCTTGATGTAACATTTATCCTGTCAATATTGGGGTAATTGAAATCAAAAATCTTTGATTTTTGATATTGTATTCTACTTATTCCGGATAATTGCGGTAATTGAAATCACCCATTATTATACTGTTGCCCAATTTGCCAGTTTTCCTAATCTCTGAAAACATTTCTTCATCCGTCTGTTCGTTCTGTCCCGGCGGACGGTAGTACAGCCCTACAAGAATACTCCTTCCCTTCACACATGGAATTTATATCCATATTGATTCCATGCCGCTATCTGCTTCATGTGGAATGTTCTCTCTTTTTAACATATAGTTCAACGCCCCTCCAATTTGATCCTTTCTGTCATTGTGATAGAATTTTGTACCCTGTTAACACAGTATCCCATTGATTGTCCTCTTTTCACCAAGTCTCGGAGATGCCTATTATATCTACCTTATTTAGTGCTATAAACTCTTAACTATCCCATCCTATCTTTTTACCCTTCTAACATTTGTATACAGGCATTTCAGATTGTGTTTTTTCCTTGGATCTACAAGCTACATAGAAGTTGATGGGGATAATATGTATCCTTTATCCTGCTGTCTCATGAAGCACACCTGGCTTACTTTTAGCATTGTTGAAACCTCTTTACTGGGATTCCCTAAATGTCCTGCTTATCCTTCAAGGGTACTCCATACCGAACCATGCGCTCCTGGGTGACTGTTGGCTCCTCCCCCCCATTCTAGATTAAAAGCTGCTCTATCTCCTTTTTAAAAGTTAGCGCCAGCAGCCTGGTTCCGTCCTGGTTAAGGTGGAGTCTCCCCCTTTCCAGAATGTTGCCCAGTTCCTAACAAATCCAAATCCCTCATTCCTGCGCCATCATCTCAACCACACATTGAGACTTCGGAGCTCTGCCTGCCTTTTGGGTCCTGCGTGTGGAACGGGGAGCATTTCTGAAAATGCTTTCCTGTTCAGCTGCCAGCTCCAAGGGTAGGGTTCCTCCACTTCTGGTCTATGTTCCTGCATCTCCTGCTGAACTGAGCAGCCACAACCTCAGCCCTGGTTGCTGCTGGACAAGGCAGTGTGTTAGCTGCTAGGGGGACAACGGTGTATCATACCCCAATAGGTCAGATGCTCCTTCATCCAAGCTCTGCGTAGGGCCCTCTCCTCAGTTTACTGGCTGCGACCTAGCAACGTAGCGTTCAAGCGATTGTTGGAGTGGGGATGACACTATATTTATTTATTTAACGCATTTATACCCCACATTTTCCCACTAGTTTCAGGCTCAATGTGGCTTACACAATAACAAGGGTATGCTACAATATCAATAAACAATGTCGTAGTAAAAATTGTGATCGAAAATGTATCGTCTAAAACAACAAGATAATAAAATATAAAAGAAAATTATTAAGGTCCATATATTTGCTGTAACAGATATTAAGTAAACTAAGTAAGGTAGGTCTTCTTGAACAGGGTGGTCTTCAGTAATTTCCTGAAGTCTAGATGATTCTGAGTTGATCTTGGCAGACTGACAGCTTTCACTGTCCCCTTCCTTTTGGTATGAGTCATATCGCTTAGAGCAAGGGTAGGCAACTCCGGTCCTCGAGAGCCGCAGGTCAGGTTTTCAGGATATCCACAATGAATATGCAGGAGATAGATTTGCAAGCACTGCCTCCATGGTATGCAAATCTATTTCATGCATATTCATTGTGGATATCCTGAAAACCTGACCTGCCTGCGGCTCTCGAGGACCCGGAGTTGCCTATCCCTGGCTTAGAGGAAAGAAAAGGTAAGAAATCGCTCCAACTCAGCAAAGACACGGGAACACTGCAACACATCTGGTCACTATTATGACCACACCCCCTGTTGGCATTTTGTATTATTAATTTAGTGGGTTATCAACAGTGGATCCCCTTTGTATCAGGTTGTATGTTCTAGCATTAATATTGGCACGATACAGATTACATGCATATATTTTTTTAAAACTTAAATTCTTGCAATGCATCATTTTAATGTGCCTTAAAAGTTTCACGATTTTATTAAGGTTTGATATACCGTCCAGTGTGCGGCTCACAATAGGGATAGCATGTGCATCGTAAAAATACTTACACTGTGTTTTCAGGCAAATGATAATCCGTTAACGTGAATTCAGAAAATGTCCCTTTCCAGAAATAGTTGCAAGCGTAGTCTTTGAAAGTTTCCCCTTAAATGTTTTGTGTGCTTGTTCCTTCCAGAATATCCACCTGTCAGCAGAAGCCAGATCAGCCCGCACATACAGAGATGAGCTGGACTCCCTGAGAGAGAAAGCCGGTCGAGTGGATCGTATAGAGACAGAGTTAGCTCGGTGTAAAGAAAAGCTGCATGATGTTGATTTCTATAAGGCTCGGATGGAGGTAACTTTCCAAACTGGAAAAGTGATATGCTATGTGCCCATGCAGGGGTGTGCTGGTAAATTTTTAACAACAGGCTCTTTCTCCGGACGTAGCCAGCTCTGCAGTTAAAAGGGCCGGGGGGGGGGGGGGGGGGGGGCAACACTTGCCTCTCTCTCCTCCCTCCCTTCATGCGGGCACGCTAGGCATATCTTTGCTGGCAGCCAATAAATGGACTGCCACCACTCCCAACTTCTTGCTCTGAGCAGCATGCTGTAACTTCTCTCACATGCTCGAGAAGTCCCAGCCTGATGCTCAGAGCTGGAAACAAGGAGCAGGGAGCAGCAGCAGTCTATTTACTTGGCTGGCAAGGCTCAGCATCCCCACCAGCAGAGTAAAAGAGAATTCAGCAGAGGGCTCAAGCCCACATTTTGGGAGCCAGTTGTTAAAGTAACCATGGAGGGCCCTACTTTAACAACCGGCTCCCAAAATTCTCAAAAAATTAACAACCGGCTCTTGCGAGCCTGTGAGAGCCTGCTCCAGCACACCACTGTGCCCATGTCTCCTTTGATTAGCTATCAGTATTGTACGCACTCTCTCAAATCTTTCTAACAGTGGGTTAAAAAAAATTGCTATTGCTGTAAATCCATAGGTTGCTGTTTCTTATTACGTTTTTTTATTATTTCAGGCATACCTTCTGATTTCCTGGGACCTGTCTTGGTGTATTTTCTTGTAGTAACGTTATCTCTTTATAGTTTATACTGACACCTGGTCCTGTAACTTATTCTGCCTCTCTGAAAAGTCATACGTAGCTTTTTAAGCAGGTTGCATTTCTCCATTCGCAGTTATTGGGATTGACATGGAAACGACATTGCATGATACCAGGAGTTGGGGCCACGTCTGTACCGGAAGATCAGAGCTAGCGAGATGACATATTCTTGGTGGCTCTTTTATCATTTACATAAGTACAGAAGTGTTGCCATACTGGGACAGACCGAAGGTCCATCCAGCCCAGCATCCTGTTTCCAACATTGGCCAATCCAGGTTGCAAGTACCTGGCAAAATCCCAAAACAGTACAATACATTTTGTACTGCTTATCCTAGAAATAAGCAGTGGATTTTCCCCAAGTCCATTTTAATAATGGCTTATGGACTTTTCCTTTAGGAAGCTATCCAAACCTTTTTTTAAACCCTGCTAAGCTATCTGCTTTTAACCACATTCTCTGGCAATGAATTCCAGAGTTTAATTACACGTTGAGTGAAGAAATATTTCAGAAAGATTAGTTTTCTAAAGAATATATAGTAGCTTCATCAGTCTTAAATTATACAGTATGTGAAGAACCAAAGGAATAAATTTCTGTTGGCTTTGGTTCTGAGAGGCTTTCTTATGATTATCTTGATCTTTTCACCAATTTTAATTAAAATTACCGCTGGGGAAAGACTCATTGTGAAATAAGTCCATTTTTACACTTGCATACAATGTTAGCAGTAGCCTAGTGGTTAGTGCAGCGGACTCTGATCCTAGGAAACTGGGTTTGATTCCCACTGCAGCTCTTTGTGACTCTGGGCAAGTCACAAGTCTGCAGACTCACAGAAACAGAAGCCTGCGCAGCCTTCTACATGGAATGTTGCTAGTGGAATAGCAACATTCCATGTAGAATCTCAAATAGTAGCAACATTCCATGTAGAATCTCAAATAGTAGCAACATTCCATGTAGAATCTCAGAGGGAAAGGGAAATGGGACTTCATATACCGCCTTTCTGTGGTTTTTGCCACTATATTCAAATTGGTTTACATAGTATATAAGGTACTTATTTGTATCTGGGGCAGTGGAGGGTTAAGTGACTTGCAAAGAGCTGCAGTGGGAATCGAACCCAATTCCCCAGGATCAAAGTCCACTGCACTAACCACTAGGCTACTCCTCAGATAGTACTGGCCCTATTCGTTTATTAGGGCTGTTGAATAAATGTATACATTTAACAGATGAATACCAATG
The DNA here is from genome assembly GCF_901765095.1 of Microcaecilia unicolor. Classification (NCBI taxonomy): domain Eukaryota; kingdom Metazoa; phylum Chordata; class Amphibia; order Gymnophiona; family Siphonopidae; genus Microcaecilia; species Microcaecilia unicolor. The sequence continues at coordinate 208,173,698 of NC_044039.1, forward strand.
CCACCCATATCATTTGTAAGCTCGTGAGGAGGAGTAAAGACAATTCCCCCCCCCCCCCCCCAACGCATAAAATGGTGAAGAAATAAAAGGGTTAAGAAACAGATCTTTGCAAAGGGAACTTATTACTGTTTGTATGGATTCTATGCATCAGCCTCATTAGTATTGTGAAATCAGTAGGTCTGAAATGAGTGTTGTGTATTTTGATCCTCAGTTGATGAAGGTAAGGCCTGTGCTGTTCTGTTTTGGAAACACCCTGGAAAAATATTTGTGGTATTAGTGAAAAGCCTATGTAAACTGTATTCTAAAAGACGTAGGTTGAAATAGCACAGTAACCTAAAGATGGGATTAACCTTCTTACTGGAATTCTGTGGTTGTAAATGCTTTGCTTGATGTATCCTGATTACCAAGGTATTTTTTTTTTCTTTTGACATCCACACTTGCACAACCTACAAATATATGGATAGTAGCTAGCCATTTAACCATGTAAATGACCTGACATTCTGTTTAAAAAAAAAACAACAACTGAATAAGTTATTTACGCTAAACAATGTATGTAATGGCATGCAAATGTCAGGAGTTTAAAAAAAAATACACATTTTGTTTTAGTGTGCTGTCAGTCAGGTGTGCAAAAACACTCGTAAAGATTGCAGTGTTGCTTGCCTATATCAGATGTTCTCCATAGAGAGCAAGATTGATATGGCACCCAAGTGGGTGATGTCGTCTGACACCCGCATAGAACTGTTCTCCCCAAGCTCTGAATATTTAGTATAAAGTTGTGTGCACAGCTCTCTGTTCAGCTGCTCTGTTTCGTTGCAAAGCTCAAAACCAGTGAGGCAGCTCTTGGAGAGGTGAGTCGGACTGTGCGCCTTATCAATACTGTGTAAGGAAAACATCTGTTATAGGTGAGCAACACTGGTATTTCGACAAACAAGATTGAGTTATGTGCACAAGTAGGTGAGTCTTCAAGCTTTAGGGCTGCTCAACCCAGTGGCGTTCCTAGGGGGGGCGGTGGGTGCGGTCCGCCCCGGGTGCACGCCGCTAGGGGGTGCCCGCGCGCCTGTCTGCTCCGCTCGTTCCGTGCTCCCTCTGCCCCGGAACAGGTTACTTCCTGTTCCGGGGCAGAGGGAGCATGGAACGAGCGAAGCAGACAGGCGCGCGGCACCCCCCCTCCCAGCAGGTAAAAATGCACCCGGGGGGGAAGGTGGCCTTTCGCTGGGGGTGGGGGAGGGGTCGCGCTGCACCGGGGGGGGGGGGGGGGGTGGCCTTGAATAGTCTTAATCTTTGAAGCAGCCTGACAGTCAAGTGCGAGAGGAGTTAGTTGACAAGGACAGATTGGTCAATACCACTTGGTGATAAGCACTGTCCTGTGTAGAAGCTTGGTCCAAGCAATATGCAGTGAATCTATGTAGAGAGGTAACATGCAGCTGCTTTGACAGTGGTCTACAGTGAGACAGTCTTCAGGAGGGCACAGTGGCTTCAGTGGCTCTAATCTGATGAAACTTGAATTTTTGGAACTGAAGAGAATATCTACTTGTTCTTATCAGAACTGTGTACAAGAGGCTAGCTAATTTGCCAGTGTTCTTTTTGAAACTGGCATACCAGTTCTATTAGGATTGAAAGAAATGAAAGGTTGCATGGTATTTATAATTGATTTTTTTTTCCAAGTAGCAAACAAGAGCCGATTTACAATCTAGAGTGTGAAGGGCTTTCTCTTGAGCATTTCAATGAAGTTTCAGACAGAAGTTGGGAAGTTGTGCGACAGCCTTAGGTACAAATGTGGGAAGTGTCTAAAGGGTGACTTTGTGTTGATAGATCTGGGCTTATGGTTTGTACATTGAGTGCTTTTGAAGTTCACTGACTGTCCTAGCTGAAGTGATTGCTACTTGGAGAAACACTGTCCAGTTTAGAAATTTGAGGGACACTATTTCTATAGGTTGAAAAGCAGACCTCATGAGTGAAGCAAGACTGGAGATTTGGAGAAAGTGTGCTCTTTTGTTGAATAATCAATGCTGGGAATTGGAGTAGCTTACTGCCAAGCTCTGGAGAAGAGGAAACCAGTTCTGTCAAGGCCATTAAGGTGCTATTGTGCACCGATGTTGGTGGAACTTCTATAGCACTCTTGATATGAATGGAATTGGAGGGCAAGCGTAAAGAAATGACCAAGTCCATGGAATTGTTAGTGCATCAGGTGAGGAAGGAAGAATGGAACAATAAAGGGAAATCTGTGTTCTCCTTGCTGGCAAAGGGGTAGATTTGGAGCATTCTCCAGTCTTGAAAGAGGGTACTCGGAGTTGCATCCAAGTACTGTTTGAGGGCTAAGTACCCTGCTGGGTTTGTCAGCTAACTGAGTTTGTGGTCCAGATATGTAAGTGGCCTGCATCTAGGTGTGGTGGGCTTTTGCAAAGTCTTAGAGCCCGGCTGCTGCTCAGCAGAAGTGAAAAGGGCTGAGCTCCCTTGCTTGTTTCACATAAAACATTCTCTCTAATTCATTTAGAGGATCAGGGAGCAAACTGTGAAGACAGTGAAGGATATTACTCACAGAGCTTAGAAGATTGCCCTGAGCTGCAGTTGGTTGATATGAAAAGTTGCTCATAACTTCAGCACATTCCCTGGAAGTGTTGATCTATTTAAATGAGTCCCCCCACCCTCAGAGGCAGCTGTCAAGGTTGTGCCTTCATGCAAAGGGAACGTGATTATTAGGCTGGGTTTGTGCATCCAGAATGCATGGATGATTTTATTGCAGCTGCTCAGGATTCACTGCATTAGAAGAGAGACTAAACAGATGTAAGACAAGGATGTGTATTGTTGCCACTGCTATTTGGTGTGGCCATCAGTTGAGTCATGAAGCAAAGCTTGGCTGGCTGTGAAATGTGGAACAGACTGACTGACGTTTACTGATGGAGGATATGCTGATGTTTTCAAGGAAGAATCAGAATCCAAGGCCCAAGAGCAGCTAGACAGAACAGGAAAATTGGGGTTTCAGATCAATGCAAAGCAAACCCAAATATATGACATCAGACGATCCAAAAGTGAGCCTGCTAGTCTGTGGTGAGCCAGTAGGCTAGGTGAAAGAAGTTTAATATCTAGGATCGGTGGTCTCAGTGTTGAAAGTTGCTGCAACTGCTGATACTGCATCCAGAATTGGTATCGCCCAAGCAACCTTCACTAGTCCTAAAATGGTGCCTGTAGAAGAAGCATGTTATTACAGTGAAGATGAGTGTGGATGCTTGGAATGCCCTCCCGCGGGAGGTGGTGGAGATGAAAACGGTAACGGAATTCAAACATGCGTGGGATGTGCATAAAGGAATCCTGTGCAGTAGGAATGGATCCTCAGAAGCTTAGCCAAAAATTGGGTGGCAGAGCAGGTGGGGGAAGAGAGGTTGGTGGTTGGGAGGCGAGGATAGTGGAGGGCAGACTTATACGGTCTGTGCCAGAGCCGGTGATGGGAGGCGGGACTGGTGGTTGGGAGGCGGGAAATACTGCTGGGCAGACTTGTACGGTCTGTGCCCTGAAAAAGGCAGGTACAAATCAAGGTAAGGTATACACATATGAGTTTATCTTGTTGGGCAGACTGGATGGACCATGCAGGTCTTTTTTCTGCCGTCATCTACTATGTTACTATGCCAGTCACCCCAGTCCTTTCTACTCATCAAAAATCAGGAATTGCTAGCTGAGGACTTGGCAAGCTGGAAACGTTCCAGATGAAATGCTTGTGCACGAATTTCATGGGTCAACCATTGGTGCAATAAAGCCATTAGAGAAGCTTTCAACAAACAATCTACAGTAGAAGAGAAGGTAAGACAATGACTCCTCCACTGGTTGACCATGTCTGCATAGTAAAGGTATCATGACTACAGGACTGGTATTCCAATGGCACTTACCATCTGGCTGGAAGGTTGTAAGAAGTGTGTCAGAGACCTGGCACTGGCAAATCAAGGTGAAGCAAAAGTCTTCACCGCTGCAGTGATGATTTTATTGCATGAATAGGGGATCACTGTATCTTCTAAGAACTTTCGGACTGACATTTTGGTATCTATCTTGATCTTTTGGTAATGGTTATTAGTAGCATAGTAAATGACAGCAGGATTTCTACCACTTGGAACAGATGAGTGCATAGATTGCCATAGGAAAACCACCACTAACTTCTCCATTACATTCGCTTGAATTCTCAGGTTACACCATCCATCTTAGAAGTTTGATGCTGCTGTATCCCTAAAATTAGGGTTGAAATCGTGGCCACTGGGCGCAGGTTCCTCAAAACGTTCTGGAAGTCTCTTGTGATTGACCTCTTCTGCTCAATTTTCTTATTGGCCTTCCAGAGTTTCATATGATTGATCAAACATTTGGTTTCTTTTTCCTTTCTTCTACTTGTTATCCCCTATCCACCCTTATGCCTGGCACAGATACACAGTGCAATAGTGTTTAAATTTGTTATGGTTTTAATTGGCAGTACCTTTGCTAGTAGGCTTTTTCGTTCATGTACCATCCTACTGCTACTAATGTTTATTTCTATAGTGGAGTAAAAAGATGTATAAACAGTTACTTCTCTTATTTTTACTTTTTACTTTTCTCCCTTCATATCTTGACCCCTTATCCTTTTCCCTCTATAGACAAAATTTCACTTTTTTGTGTTTTTAATGAAATCTGTCAAATCTGAATATAAACCAAAGTAGTGTTTTTCATTCAAGAGGGGAAAAGGTATATGAACCAAGGGTAGAAATTCGGGTGTCCTTCCGCCTACAGTGTCCAACATTTCTATCCTTCTCCCTCCCCTGGGTCGGTGCCGGTATAAGCTGCATAACACTAGACGCATCGCTGTTGGCCAGTGCAGGGGCCTTGAGCATCTGCACACGCTCAAGGCTTGCCAGCTCTTTCCTCTTCTGAAACGGGAAGTTCTAGGGGGCAGGAGCCTTCAGGCCTCGAGTATGCACAGATGCTCAAGGCCCCTGCACTGACCAACAGCAATGATTCTTATGTTATATAGCTGACACTGGTGCTCAACTGGAAGAGGGCAGTTAGGAAGGAATACCTCGCAGGGAGGAGGGGAAAGGAGGGAGAAATATTGGACCTCATGGGAGAGGTGGGACCTTGAATATAAACACATGCAGTTTTTGAGGTAATTGTTTTGTAAAAGGTTTTCCTGTTTATATTTGAGCACATAACAATTTCTGAATTTTGTTTTCTTTCACGTTTGCTCTGTTCTTCAAGAAGTGGCTATTTTTTGTTTGTTTGTTTAGTAATAGTTCAAGTGAGTTACATTCAAATGGAGGCAAATGCAGCGGCAGCTGTGAAATAGACAGTAAATTTACTGCCTGCCATTTCTTTGGCGGTCGGTATAATGAAATCTGATGTTCAGGAGACTCGGCCATTGCGATTGTCAGTATTCCATGATCTAGTTTTTCTTATGCAGGAACTCAGAGAAGACAACATTGTTCTGATTGAAACTAAGGCCATGTTGGAGGAGCAGCTAGATGTGGTCCGGGCACGAAGTGACAAGTTACATGAGCTAGAGAAGGAAAACTTACAGATAAAGTCGAAAATTCATGACCTGGAACTCGTGAGTATACAGAGTTTTTTAATAGGTTATTAACCATTTTTTGTAAAAAGTACATTCAACTAATTCTGCTCCTCATTTTAAAAGCCAAATTTGGCCTGCCCTTATAGTTTGTGTGATTTATAATAGAAACTGCTTCATAGTATTGCTTTCTTGTACCTATTTTGATGCTTTACCTCTCTCCCCCACCCGCCCCCCTTACCTGACTGCTGTTTGTTGTACAGTTCCGTTAGCAGGCGGCTCCTTTCACGCTCCAAAAGATGTCTTGTGATTGGATCTGAAGATTAGGGGTAGTCGAAGGGCAAAAGATGTGTTTGCATGCGACTTAAACAGTTGGGTGTAAAGTATATCGTGACACTTGAATTATGTTCATAGAGCTGCAAACATGAAGTTTTGCATCATTGACTCATTTCCCACTTTTTTGCGTAGGATCGGGATGTAGACAAGAAAAGAATTGAAGAACTGTTGGAAGAGAACATGATGTTGGAGATTGCACAGAAACAAAGCATGAATGAGTCTGTTCACTTGGGCTGGGAGCTGGAGCAGCTTTCAAAGAGCGCTGACCTCTCGGATGGTAATGAAGAGCTGCGATAGTCCATCTGTTACAAATGAAAATCAGTAGGCCCATCTTATCACACATCTGAACTTCTTGTGTAATTTTAAGCCCCTTTTTCCAGTTGAAGCCCTTAGATTGACCGATCTGTGGAAAGGAAAAAAAATAAGGACACAATCGCACAGTAAGCTCAGAAGAACATAGACTAAAATGGTGGAAGCTCATAGTCTTACTGCCAGCACTTTGCTTCCAAATGCAATCTCGTGTTTTATTTCTAAAAACCAAATGTCCTCAATTCCAAATCATTCAGTTTAGTACTGACAGAATGACACTTGGGACCCTGTTTACGAAGGCGCGTTAAGAGTTTTTACTGCACCTACAATTAGCGCGTTCACTAACCGTGTAGGCGCCTGTAGGGATATTGTAGGTGCATACATCGTTAACGCGCATTAAACACACTAACGTGCCTATAATGTGGCTTAGTAAACAGGGCCCTTGATTTCTGATAATGTGTTGTTGTTTTGTTTTTTTCTATCTGTCGGTTCCAGACTTCACTGAAAACACCTTTGCTCAGATATACCTCTTTCTTTTTTTTTTTTCCTTTGCTTGGAGCTTTGCTCTTGAATTAAGGAAACGCTACTTTAAGTAACGGGGAAATTTTCAAATCTATTGTGCAGGTAATTAGCTATTTAGCAGTCTGGTGAAAAGCACCCCTAGTTTTCTGTAGCAGACATGCTATAATACTGCAAGGCAGCGTTCCCAGAGGGGTGTGTGAAGGCAGGGGAGGAAAATGGTGCATATAGATTTTATTTTTAAAGCGGTTTTCCATTGAAATTTCACCTGCACAGAAATGATGTGTAAAAATTTGCTGGTTCTTGATATCCCTCCATAATTTTCAAAGAGAATGTACCAGTGGCGTAGCCACATAGATTTGGCCCTGGACCCTCCTGCCGACGACCCTCTCGACCCCCCCCTCCCCCACCATCGGCTACCTTTGCTGGCGGGGGACCCCAACCCCTGCCAGCCGAGGTCCTCTTCTTCTGGTGCAAGGCTTCGTTCTGTTTGTGTGAGTCTGATGTCAGACTCACAGAAACAGAACAAAGCCTTGCAGATCAGCCAGCGGCCACGTTGCTGGCTGATCTGCAAGGCTTCGTTCTGTTTCTGTGAGTCTGACGTCCTGCACGTACATCAGACTCACACAAACAGAGCGAAGCCTTGCACCAGAAGAAGAGGACCTCGGCTGGCGGGGGTTGGGGTCCCCCGCCAGCAAAGGTAGGCGGGGGAGGGTTGGCGGCGGGAGGGGGGTTGAGAGCGGCGGGGGGGGGTTCAAAGTTGGTGGGGGGGGGGGTTTGGCTCGGCAATGGCAGGGGGGTTGGCAGCGCCCGGGGGGGGGGGGGGGGCTAAAATTTGCCCCTTCACCTCAGGCTCTGGACCCCCCTCCCGCCGAAGTCTGGCTACACCCCTGGAATACATCCTTTCCATTTGAAAATGAGGTAAAAGGTGTTTAACCTTGAAGGTGTTGCACCTGTGGTTGGAAATTGCTGTAGTACAGTGAATAGCATGAAAACTGATCTGATTTTTCAGTGAGATTAAAATGTTCAAAGACTTTTCAGTAGCTCAGCATTTTATCTTCAACCATTTTTAACCTAGTGAGCCCCAGTACCACCACCCCTCCCCCCCCCCCAAAAAAAAATAAATATTGCAAACAAAACATTTTTAATTACTCAATTCAAAGTTGAAAAATAAAAGCTAATGGGGATTTCTTTTAAATATTACTGAGTGGTTATCAATGTAGATCCCTGTTTATTTGTTCTGGAATAAGAATAAAGCATATGCAGCTGATGAATATGGGGGAGGTGATTTTTTTTTTTTTTTCTTTTTAAATATATTGGAGGGAATGTAGATGTATGGGCACAGCCATAATAGAAAGATCATGCGTTTTACATCGCCCTGTATCTAGACATCTGTTACTTTAGACATTTATTATTCACTTAACCATTCAAAGTTCAAGTCAAGTTACACAGGTAAAAGAAAATATAATGCAAAATGTGTCATCAAAACAATAAAATACAAATAATTGAATAAGAAAATTACAGTGCTACAAGATAAATCCAAGAATAGGGAGTAATTTGTGTTTAGTATAATTGCTCTACCACAAACAAACTTAAAGAACCCAGATAATCACAAGTATTTGTGACAAGTTCCTGGAGGAAAAGTGCATAGTTTGCTATTGAGAGACTGGGGGAGGCAGCTGCTTGCCCTGGAATTGGTAGCATGGAATGTTGCTAATAATTGGGTTACTGCCAGGTACTTGTAACCTGGCTTGGCCACTCTTTGGAAACGGGATACTGGGCTAGATAGACCATTGGTCTGAACCAGTATGGCTATTCTGAGAAAATCCAACTGGGACAAAGTTGTACTGTTTGCCATCAGAAATACTCGTTGGTTTGTGTTGGATGAAGCATTTGATGTAGTCCTTTGTCTTATGCCTTTTAGAGCAAGTCTCCTATGTTTTAAAATGTGGTTCTCTGACTTCATTTCAGCATCTAGGAAGTCATTTGTCTTTGAGCTGAACGAGTCTGCATCCAGCCGCATTCTGAAACTGGAAAAGGACAACCAGGGATTACAGAGCACTATTCAGGAACTTAGGAATGCCTCCCTGGTCATGGAAGAAGGCAACCTGAAACTGCAGGAGCTGGAGAAAGAGAATCAACAGCTGAGTAAAAAGGTATACAATGCCTGTATGCTGCTTAATTTTGACTTAGTTGATCTTAAATTATTTGCAGACATCAAGCTACCGTGTTTCCCTGAAAATAAGACACTGTCTTATATTATTTTTTGCCCCCAAAAGTGCGCTAGGTCTTATTTTCAGAGGCTGTCTTATTTTTCGGGGAAACATCGGGGTTGGCCCGCCCGCCCTCCCGGAACTAACCTTAAATGCCTCCTTTCACCTTCGCAGCAAGCAGCAGCAGGGCAGGCCACTCCTTCCTTCCGTGTCCCGCCCTCGCTTGACGTAATGTCCGTGAGGGCGGGGCACGGAAGGAAGGAGAGGTCTGCCCTGCTGCTGCTTGCTGCGAAGGTGAAAGGAGGCGTTTACGGTTAGTTCCGGGAGGGGGGGGGGGGGGTCCGGCGACCTCAGGTGGGGGTGGGGCAGCCCGGGGGCGGCCTTGTCCGGCTCTCGGCGGCCCTGCTTTCAAACAAAAATTTGCTAGGTCTTACTTTCGGGGGAGGCCTTATATCTACCAATTCAGGAAAACCTCTACTAGGTCTTATTTTCAGGGGATGTCTTACTTTCGGGGAAACAGGGTATGCTTAGCTACATCTAACTGCTATTGGAAAAAGGTTTGTGATGTGTAAAGCTTCTACCCAACTAAATGTGGTCAGGCCTGTCACTCTGGAGGTGACTGCATTACTGTAACTGCAGGTTTCTTAAACACTTTATCCCATTTACGCCAGTGGCATAGCCAGTATGGGGCCTAGGGGCCTCCATAGATTTACCCCTGGACCCGCCCGACCCCCTCCCCCTCCCGCCGCCAACCCGCAGGACGTGCAGGACGTCAGACTAGAACAAAGTCTTGGCGCGGGATTGGGAAGAAGAGGGGCTCGGCTGGCGGGGGTTGGGGTCCCCTCACCAGCAAAGATAGGCGACGACGGGTTGGCGGTGGGAGGGGGGTCAAAGTTGGTGGTGGGGGGGGGGGTCGGCAGCGCTGGAGGGGGGGGGCTAAAATGTGCCCCCTCCCGCCGAAGTCTGGCTATGCCCCTGATTTACGCACCTGTCGATTCTCCATTTCCATCCCCTTTTTCTACATTTCCCGTGCAATGATGCCTTTTCACCATCTTCCTTAGTAGATTTTGTTGTCCAGACTTTTACAACTTTTCAGCGTACAGCTTGTGCTTTCATATTTTCCATCATGGATTCCAGGTTAATTTCTCAATGGTGAGCTAACTGCATGTACACATTCTCATGCCATACACACCTCTGTGGTGTCCAGGTGATCCTGTATTACCATTTCACGTTATTTTCCTCCCCTTTTCACTCCTCTTCTGAAGATTGTCTAGTAATTGTGTAGTTAAAAGTGATTTCCATGGTTCACTATTCAACAGAACCCCGTGAACCCCTTCTGGGTCTGGTGATTTGCAAATTTCTGTCCAAGGGGTTCACAGAATGACTCCAAACAAAGAAGCTGACTCCAAAGTCAACCAGGCTTGTAGTGTAGTTACAGTTGGGATGCTTGCCCTTCAAGTTAGCTTTTTATTCCACCCCTTCCACACTGGTTTATGATTTTACATTTGATATACCACCTTTGCTAACTCAGTCCAAAGCAGTTTACAATAAAATTAAAAAGTCTTATGTTCCATTGCAGTTCTCTGAACTCCTTTTTGTAATTTAATTACCAATGGCCATTGGAATTCAGGTTTTTTTTTTCCAGTAATGCTACGCAGTGTGAAAATTTCTTACTGCGTAATTATCCGTGTCAAATTCCAGCTTGTTCTTCCTGAAGTGTCCTGTCCACTCTGTCCAGCGGCCACCTGAGTAGGTTGATGATGACCTTGCTTCAGACTGAAAGGAATGAGGTGCCTTGTTAGTTGGTGACTTTGCCCTTTTTTTGTAATTTGACAATCGCTTCACTCCTCCATCCATTCAGGACACACTTTTGAAGCATTCATTGAAGAGCTCCGTGGTTCTTCCACCATGATGTTACATATGCTTCAGTAGTTCTTCTGTGATTTGTTCTAAACCAGCAGCTTTGTTCTTTAATGTCATCAACTGATCAGTTTCTCCGATCATGGTTATGCCTAGGTCTACATCCAGTTAGGGGTGACTGGAAGTAATGAAATCATAGGTTGTAGCAGGGGCTTGGTTGATTTAGCATTTCTTTGAAATTCTCTGCCCAGTGTGCATCTTGTTCTACCTTACTGAGTGGAAGCTTCCCATTCTTGTCTTTTGATAGGAGCATTGGTGTTAACTCTTGGACAACATGATATAGCATCTTCGTGTCATTTTTGTTCACTGCTGCTTTTGCTTCAGCTCCTTTATCTTCCAAACATTTCTTTCAGCCCAGCATCTTCTCCTGACTCTATGGTCAAGCGATTGGTACTTTTGCCATGGCTTTTGATTTCTCACTTTGTGACTTTGGCTCTTCATGACCTTCCGTTTGCCAATCAGCTGCTATGTTGTGGCTTAAATTTAGCATTTTTTGTGTTCCTCTTCTTCTACACTCTTGGTCGCGGCATATTTGAATTGTCAACTGATTTTACTGTTTCTGCAATGATGTGATTGCTTAGCTTCTAAGAGCCTGAGGGCAAATCAGATGCTGCTGTTGCCTCCTCTTCAGCTGGAGACTAATGCCATCAGGTGATGATGGTCCAACCCAATATCCATTCTGAGAGTCTCTTACATCTAGAAGTGCTGAGTGCTATCATTTGCTAGAAATAGTTTCAGACCCAGAATTTTGGATGGGCCCAGAGCTAACTTAGATGGGCCCTTCCATGACACAGTATTCCACCTCCCCCCCCCCCCCTCCCCACTGGAGATAATTTTTTTTAAATTATAGATTTTTTTTTCACCTACTCCACATCAACATCTTTCCTTCTCCGTGGCATCCCAGCATCTGCCTGCCCATTGCTGAACCCCATCGCTCCCTGGTGTACCTTACAGTTGTCCCTGGCACCTGCAGTGATTCAGTTATTGCTGCCTGCACTGGCCCTGCAGGCTTCCATCGTCTGGGTCCTGCCAGACAGGAAATAATGAAAGCGAGGGTTGGATCCGGCCGATAGAAGCCTGTAGGACCGGTGCAGGCGGCAATAATTGACTCATTGCAGGTGCCGGGGATGCCTGTTAAGGTACACCAGGGAGGGACGGGCTCAGCGATAGGCAGGCAGATGCCGGGACGCCGCAGAGGAGGAGAGATGTTGATGTGGGGTGCCACTGCTGGGTGGGCTTGTGCTCACTCAGGCCTACCCCTAGCTACGCTACTGCTGTACTCTTCGGTTTACATGGAATCTGAATAAGAATGTCAGCAGTTGGCAGTGCTTGGTGCAACAGATATTCTCTTGTATAGTTGACATCCATTTATCCCTATTTCAGTTGGCATTATCACCGCTGTTACGCATTTCAAAATATCTGTATGCTATGAAGTGTTCATCCACTGATGTACAGTTTGCTTTCATATAGCTCTTGACTGAAGAGAGATTTTGTTTTTCTTCCTGTAGGTGGAAATGCTGCAGACTGAAATTGTAAAAGAGAAACAGAGCAGCCAGGACTTGGAGAGCTTCAGCGAGGAACTCTTGAAAGAGAAAGAACAGCTTAAAGGTGTTCTAGAGACTCTAAAAGCTGAGAAGGACAGACAGGTAAAGAGTTGTAAAAATCGCTCTTATTTTTTTTAATTTTTGTTACATTTGTACCCCGCGCTTTCCCACTCATAGCAGGCTCAATACGGCTTACATGGGACAATGGAGGGTTAAGTGACTTGCCCAGAGTCACAAGGAGCTGCCTGTGCCTGCAGTGGGAATAGAACCCAGTTCCCCAGGACCAAAGTCCACCACCCTAACCACTAGGCCACTCCTCCATTGTTGCTACTATTTGAGATTCTACATGGAATGTTGCTATTCCACTAGCAACATTCCATGCAGAAGTCGGCCCTTGCAGATCACCAATGTGGCCGCGCAGGCTTCTGTGAGTGTGACGTCTTGCACGTACGTGCAGGACGTCAGACTCACAGAAACAGAAGCCTGCGCAGCCTTCTACATGGAATGTTGCTAGTGGAATAGCAGCATTCCATGTAGAATCTCCAGTAGTAGCAACATTCCATGTTGAATCTCCAATAGTATCTATTTTATTTTTGTTACATTTGTACCCTGCGCTTTCCCACTCATGGCAGGCTCAATGCGGCTTACATGGGGCAATGGAGGGTTAAGTGACTTGCCCAGAGTCACAAGGAGCTGCCTGTGCCTGAAGTGGGAATCGAACTCCGTTCCTCAGGACCAAAGTCCACCACCCTAACCACTAGGCCACTCCTCCACTGTTGCTACTATTTGAGATTCTACATGGAATGTTGCTATTCCACTAGTAACATTCCATGTAGAAGTCGGCCCTTGCAGATCACCAATGTGGCCGCGCAGGCTTCTACATGGAATGTTGCTAGTGGAATAGCAACATTCCATGTAGAATCTCCAATAATAGCAACATTCCATGTAGAATCTCCAATAGTATCTATTTTATTTTTCTTACATTTGTACCCCGCGCTTTCCCACTTAGGGCAGGCTCAATGCGGCTTAAATGGGGCAATGGAGGGTTAAGTGACTTGCCCAGAGTCACAAGGAGCTGCCTGTGCCTGAAGTGGGAATTGAACTCAGTTCCTCAGGACCAAAGTCCACCACCCTAACCACAAGGCCACTCCTCCACTCGCGACCTTGGAAGTCAAATTTTGGAATGTGTTCCCTGTACTCGCCCAAACTACATGTGTGATAGGGTTAGGAACTGTTTATGTGGTTGGTCACAAGCAAAATATATTAGGACTATGCAGAATTTCATTGTTAAGTGAAATTTGCCTTTTATTTCCCCTCTTCTCTCCCCTCTAGAGTTCTTACCATATTTTAGGCATAGGTGCCTCGGTTATTTTGGGGAAGCTGAAGCATAGAGGTTAGGTGAGGGCAAAGAGACAGTTCCCTCCAATCATGTGAATGGGGTGAACAGTTTTAAAACGGGACAAAAACTTTGCCATATGCACACATTCTGTTACTGCAGTCCCACCTATGACTATTATTTCACAAGACTGTTAACAAAAGTTTAAATCTACACTGAAAAGTTGCTTTTTAAAAAAAAAGTCATTTGATTCTTGTTTTGGGTTATACAGAAATCAATATATATAAAAGGCGAGTGTCGTACTCACTCGCAAATGCGCAGTAGAGACCTTCTCTGCCCCGCCCCTGCGTCAATACGTGGTGACAGGGGGGTGGAACTGAGAGGGTCTGTACTGCTGATTTCTGAGGGAGGGACATCCGAGTCGCCCACCCGAGTCGCCGCCGCCACCCACCTTCTACCCGGTCGGGCCCTCGTTCCACTATTGAAACAGCGAGGGTCCGGGAACGCAGCACTGAGCTCTGCTGAGCTGCCGACATCGCCCTTCCTTCTTCTTCTCTGCCTCTGTCCCGCCCTCGACGACGTTACGTCACACGAGGGCGGGACAGGCAGCTGCAGGCAGAGAAGAAGAACGAAGGCCGACGTCAGCAGCTCAGCATCAGCAGAGCTCAGTGCTGCGTTCCCGGACCCTCGCTGTTTCAATAGCGGAGCGAGGGCCGGGTGGAAGGTGGGTGGTGACGGCTCGGGGGGGGGGGGGGTGCAAATTCGGAGGGGGAGGGGCAGCGGCGAACTCGGCGGCGGGGGCGGGCCTTTCAACCCCCCCTTCCTATAATAGCCCGTTTTTACGGGCTCAAAGGCTAGTACACTATAAATAATGATCTTTGTCCTTTTTATGCTCTTGTAAAGAATACATTTGTAATTTTTTTTTCTCTTTTCTTTTATCGTAAAACTGCGTAAATGGAAATTACTGATTGGCAGTATATCAGATGACAAAATTAAACCAGTTTTTATCAATATTGAATTTGACTCCCTTACCCAACTCTTTATTTTTAGTGATCTTTTTAAAACATGTATGATGCTGAAATACACAATTATACTTTTTTCATAGATGAAGTATAATGTCCATAAAATACAAATTCTGGCATCACCTCCATAACAGAAACTCGGACTCTACACTAGCAGATATTTTGGAAGTAACACAAACCCTTGCAAAAAAAATACATTCCAGAACATAACAAATCTGTCATATTAAAACAGCAGTAATGTCCAGGACTTAAATAGCAAATTACAATTGATACCTCTCTTGTATAATGTGCAAAGTACTATATATACCCCTGTGGAGTACAGAAAAAAGTATGAAAGGGAAAAAAAGCTTCAGCATCCACGCCTCCACTCAACAGAAACACTTACTGGGTAGAAAAGACTTCAACAGGGTCAAACCCTCTTCATCAGCATAAAAAACCTTTTCACACAAAACATTGTTCACAGAATTTTCAATTTCAATGGATCCACCCAAAATCATGATAAACGTATGAAAAAAAAATCAGGCACTTAGCTTTTATCTTAATTGAAGATTCAAAAGTATTTCTGTGAGTCAATCACACAGACTGTGGCCAGAGCAATGGCGTAGCCAAGGGTGGGCTTGGGTGGGCCCAGGCCCACCCACTTTGGTCTCAGGCCCACCCAGTAGCAGCACACCTATGATGTGGCTGACAGAGATCCCCAAGCCCGATCAGCCGAAAATTCCTAACAACTGTACCTCCTGCATACCTTGTAAATAGCAGATCTTTGTCTGCAGCAACTGATACATACTGCTCGCACTGGCCCCACAGCCTTCCCTCTGATGTATTCCCACCTATGCGGAAACAGGAAGTTGCATCAGAGGGAAAGCTGTGGGGTCAACTTGAGCAGTGTGTATTAGTTGCTGCTTGCTGCCGGTGAAAATCTGCTATTTATGCGAGGGAGGGGGGATGTTTGAGAGACCATATGGCATGCAGGCAAGAGAGGGAGAGACCAAATCACTTGTGGGACAAGGCGGAGTTCTTCTGCCCACCCAAAATTGGGTGTCTGGCTACGCCCCTGGGCCAGAGTTTCACTGTAATCAACTTTCTCGAGGTGTGAACAACCAGTCAGTTCACTAAAACACAGACCCATCTTTATTCCATTAGATAGCTTTTATTTTAACGGAAGATTCAAAAGTATAAGTGCCTGCTTTTTTGGATGATTCACATTTCCATAGTTGCGTGCTTATATTAGGAGAATAATGTCTTGGTTTTTCTACTTATTTCTGGAGTTGAGTACTGTTGTAAACCACCATGATAATTTTGCAAATGGTTGTATATCACATCGATAAATAGAAATAGGCACAGGAGATTTGTAGCTGCAAAGAATTGAAGGGAAAGCCAAGGATTAGCTGAGACCTAATGCATTGCACAAGGACGGAAACTGGTCAGACATTCTTTCCTATGTTAACAAAAGTGAATTATGAATGTCCTATTCCTGGAGAAAATTTATATTTTGGAAGGTGAGCTATCTTTTATTAGCCATAGAAATTTCATACACTGATCTATATATTGTGTTTCTACGTAACTTACATCTCATGACTTACCAACAGAACAGATTTATGTTAGAAATGTTTTTGACGGTGTGTTATCTGGTTCCATCATTCGTTTGTAGATGAAGCACCTTGAACAAGAAAATGATCATCTCAATCAAGCCATTTCTTCTCTGAGACAAAGATCTCAGATCAGTGCTGAGGCCAGAGTAAAAGACATAGAGCAGGAGAATAAAGTACTTCATGAAACAGTTACAGAGACCAGCAGCAAACTCAGCAAGCTTGACTGTGAGAAGAGGCAGCTGCAAAAAGACTTCGATCAGGTGAAAGAAAAAGTGGAGAGGGTGGAAGAGATGGAAAAACAGGTCCACAGGTTGGAGCAGCAGAATGAAAAGTTGACCAAAACAGTGGCATCCGTAAAGATAGCCACAGAGAGGGTGGAAGCTCTGGAAAAAGAGAATCGAGATCTGGAAGCGCAAAACAGAAAGCTGAAAAAGTCCCTGGATGTACTGCAGAATGTTTCTGTCAGGCTAGAGACCTTAGAGAATGACAAAAAGCAATTGGACGAAGAAAATCTAGAGCTCCAGAGGATAATGGAAACTATGAGGTTCACCGGCTCCAAACTGGAGTCCGAGAACAAGGAACTGGAGAAGGAAAATGAAGACCTGAAAAAGAACATAGAGGTCCTGAAAGCACTGGGCAAAAAATCTGAGCGACTAGAACTCGGCTATCAGAGTCTGAACTCTGAGAACCAGAGGCTACAGCAGAAGGTGGACAATAGTAACAGGAAGGTTCAGCACTTGGAGACAGAGCTGCAGGAAACGGAGAGGGAAAACCAAGAGCTGCGGAAAAATTTGGAGTTGCTGAAGACCTCGAGCAGGAGAATGGAGCAACTGGAAAAGGACAATGAAGTTCTGGAGCAGGAGAAGGCCCAGTTGCAAAAAGATAAAAAATTGCTGGAGAAAGAGGCGAAGAGGTTGTGGCAGCAGGTGGAGCTGAAAGATACAGTTCTGGATGATAACACCATGAAGCTGGCTGTTCTGGAGAAGGAGAATAGAACACTAGAAAAAGAAATCGGTAGGTTCAAAGATGCATCCAGTAAAGCAAAAGATCTGGAGAAGAATAATAAAGAGCTCCTAAAAAAAGTTACAATTGATACAAGAACACTAAGTACATTGAGAGAGGTAAGGAAAGTTCTATTTTTTTATTCTTTAAAATGCTCAAGGTTGTCTTTTTTTATAGTGTGGGCGCTGGGCTTTCAAAACATCTTCGTGCTGGGAAGATATTTTCTGTATTGGTTGAATTGGCCATTTAAACTTTTTATAGCATGAATGATGATTCAGTGGCGCTCAGTGGGCTCAGGCCCACCCAGTAGCAGCACACCTATGATGTGGCTGGCAGGGACTCCCAAGCCCCACCAACCAAAAACTTCCAACAACGGCCCCTCCTGCATACCTTGTAAATAGCAGATCTTCACCTGCAGCGAGCAGCAACTGATACATACTGCTCACACTGGCTCCACAGCCTTCTCTTTGATGTATTCCTGCCTATGCGGAAACAGGAAGTCGCATCAGAGGGAAGGCTTAAAAGGAATGTGGGGGAGGGGAGATGTTTGAGAGACCATATGGCATGCAGACGAGAGAGGGAGAAACCAAATCACTTGTGGGACAGGGTGGAGTTCTGCCCACCTGCTTGAGCCCAGGCCCACCCAAAATTGGGTGCCTGGCTACGCCCCTGTGATGATTACATAGCAAGTCTGTTGAATGTATGTTGCCATCAGTAAAAATGTGGTTCTTATTTGATCTTTTCTTTTGGATATTTAAATTTCAGATTACTAATGACCTGATTCTCATTTTACAGGGTAAGAGAGGCTTGAAAGTAATGCTTATGATTTTCAGTGTGAAATGGCCTCCCTTGCCTTTTATTAATTCCTTAAAGGGCATTAATAATATTGACGTTTCAGGTGCAGGACCAGCGTTAAGGGTTTACAAAAAGGTAAATGCCCTGGGCCCCCCGTGTTACAGGGGGGCCTCGAGCCGCCTTAAACTTCAGGAAATAGCAGCCTGCTTGATAGTCTTTTGAGCTCCTTCCTAAATTTTTCCCTGGGCCCTGTAATGCTTAACACCAGCCCTGTTCATATGAACTTAACGTCTTCCTCCATCTGTTTAGGTGGTGTTTTCATCTAAATCAGTGTAACAGAGGAGCAAATGATATTAATATGAACTTTCTTGACTGTAACCCAAGGAAAATATGATTTTCGTAAACAGCAGCTACAAGCGCATTATCCATTGTAAGGAGGAAGTGTACTTTTTGCCAGGGTTTTTTTTTTTTCATGTCATTACATAGGGTGTTCATAGTGACTAATGACTGAAAGAGGATAGCCAACTGGCTTGGTTTTTTTTCCCCATTGTATGTATTTATTTATTTATTTATTGCATTTGTATCCCACATTTTCCCACCTCTTTGCAGGCTCAATGTGGCTTACAATACATCATGGATAATGGAAATAAGAGAATATACATTTGGTGTTACAGAAGGATTTTGGGTTGTATGGTAATAGAATACATGATGGTAATATAACAGAAGACATTATTAAACATTTCTGGATATATGTGTGGAGTTTTACATATGTTGATCTTTGTGGTATATCTTGTCAAAGAGATGGGTCTTAGTAGTTTGCGGAAGTTGGTCAGTTCATGTATGTTGTACTGTGTATATGTTTGTCATTCTCCGAGAGTATATAAGACTAGCAGAATTATAATTTCTTAAAGCAGACTGACCCAGTTCCGGTTTTACGCCGTTAAATGTAAGGGTTTAACTTGTTTTTCTTTGTGAAATCAGAACTACAGCTCCATGCATGAAGTGGGGTTAATGTAGGACAGGATCAGTCTGTCTTGATAAACGTAAGCCAGCTAGTAATTGTAAACTGAAATGATCTATGGTGGAAATAGAAATTTTTTTTTCATCTTTCTACAAAAATTGGCATCTACTGCTTACACAGGATGGTTTGGTTGATCTTTTTTGCCATCATCTACTATGGTACTGGTCCTGGGCGATGACTACCAATTGCATAATGTGTTTGGCAATCAGTGTCCAAGGAAGATGAAGGTCGTACTTCTGTGACACCAGAGACCAGCAGCTAAGAAAAGACTCTTGCATAGGCTTCGTATGAACCCTTGCCCATGGCATATCACCGTAGTCATTGACCCCAGAACCTGGTCATAGTCCCTGACCCTGGGCCTGGTATGACTGAAGAGAAGACAAATCTGTTGAACCTGCTTCGACCTCCTGCGTTCTGTGAGAAAGATCCTGTCCCTTTCTGTGTCAAATAGAATTCCCAGGTACTCCAGTGATGGAGTTAAGTCTGCTCTTCTTGAAATTGATCTCCCAACCCAACGACTGCAGAAGACGGCCAATTGTCTGTTACTGCCATGCAGTATGAATAGGATGACAGACGAATGAGCCAGTTGTTGAGGTATGGGTGACCTCGAATTCCCTGGTGCCAAAGGAAGGCTGCTACCACCACCGTAACCTTGGTAAACATTCTTGGTGCCATGGCAAGACCGAAGAGCAAAGCCCTTATCTTATCTTGGGAGACCTATTACCCACTTAATCCGTTAATAAGGTTCAAAGTGGGGTAACAAAAGAAATTACTGGTACAATAGCTAGAAATTACTGGTACAGTAGCCAGGAATTACAGTCTAATATAATCAGCACTAAAACCATGAGAAAAACCTATTACAAAAATTTAGGAAATAAATATGATTTCACCAACTTTCGAAAACAAAAACAATAGAAGAGCAGATCTCGTTAGGCAAGTCGTTCCTGAGTTTTGCAGGTAAATGTTACTGACGATTTATATTTAACATTTTTAACATAGAACAATTCCATAAGCAGATAGATGCACATGACTTTCTATATATAAACCCAACAAATTAATCAAAGGGACCAATCCAATGGGACAATGGCCTAAGATTTTGAAAATCAGACACGCCATCCTAAAATGTATTCAAGCCTTCACTGGGAGCCAGTGCAGTTGTCTAAACAGTGGACAGACATGGTCAAACTTAGACTTGCAATAACATCAATCTTGCTGCCATATTTTGAATAAGATTAATCCTATGTACTAAAATAACCTAAATAAAGAGAATTTTAGTAGTCAACTGGTGACAACATTGACATTTGGAGAATGATTTTATAATAAGGGAAAAAACAAATGCTCTAAGCATATCACAATCAAGAAAGTTCTTACATCAAATTCTTAATATCATCTGCTCTTCTGTGTTGGCATCTAAATCTTTGTCCACATGGTTTCTATTTTTGCAAACTAACATGGTTACAAGTGTGATTCCATGATTTATATTTAGGCAGACTAATAAATTGCTCTGTGATAGTTTGAGAGACAGATTGGTATTCCATCCTATTTTCTGTCTGATGGCACATGATATAGTAATATTACAGGAGTTGGTTCATGAGAAGCTAAAGAACCAGCAGACGTCTAATGAGCTTGACAAACTGAGTCTGGAGCTGGAGAAGATCGGTTTGAACAAGGAACTACTGCTGCAGGATGAGAACAGTAACATTGACAAGTGAGACAATTTTAATATCCTTATAAACAAATTCTCTCTTTTTTTTTTAATCGTCTTGAGTTAATCTGGGCTATTCTTGTAAAATATCTCTTTGTAGCAGCTCGTTTCCTTGGGACTTTTATTAGTATGCACCAGGGGCATATCTGCGTGGGGCCACAGGGGCCTGGACCCCCGCAGAGTTCGCCCTGGCCCCCTCCCGCCGCCAGGCCTCCCCCGCTGCCGTTTCTTACTTTTGCGCCGAGGTCCGCTTCCTCCTGCGCCTTTAAAAATATTTCTTCAGCTGGCGGGGGACCCCAACCCCCGCCAGCCAATGCGAGGTGACGTCTTTCAAGTTCTTCGTCCGCCGTGGCCGAATTGCTGGAGTTGAGCGGCTGAATCCAGTTCGGAGTCTGACGTCGGCGCAAAAGTAAGAAACGGCAGCGAGGTAGGGGTGGCAGCGGGAGGGGGGGTAGAGAGAGTCGTTGGTGGGGGAGGGGGTCCGGTAATGGCGGGGGGGGGGGCTAAAATGTGCCCCCTCCCTCTGACTCTGGCCCCCCCTACCGCAGGAGGCCAGATAAACCTCTGGTATGTACTTTCATTTGAAACGACATGGAAAATGTCATTTCATGTTTTTAGTCCAAACTGGGGAAAAATCCCATTGTAGGTTTTTGCTTGTCAGAAAGTGTGCGCTCTTTGAAAACGAAACAAAAATAAAATTTAAAAAAGAGAGAATTCCTGCAAATGACCAGTAAACTAAACAAAAATGTTTGGGCTCCATGTGCAATTTTTATTTCACTAACATGATATGGTAAAGCAGATTCATGAACGCATTGTGTTGTCCTGTTCAGTTAAGGTAATACTTGTAGTGAGACAGTGTAAATGCTGCTCTATTTTCAGAAAATACAAGATTCTAGAGAGCAACATTGAGTCAACACTAAAGAAAGCACTGGTGGCAAAAGAAGAGAAGATAGCATCTCTAGAGGCTCAAGTGGAAGAGTCACGTAACCTGACTAAGCAGCTACAGAATGAGCTAAACGTGGTAAGATCAAGTGATACAAGAGAATCTTGGTATCTCCTGCTCCATTGAGCTTCAGTTTCAACCAGGGGCGTAGCCAGACTTCTGCGGGAGGGGGGGGCCAGAGCCCAAGGTGAGGGGGCACATTCCCGCTGCCCCCCCCTCCCCGCGCCGCTACTTTTTACCACCCACCCCCCGCCAGCACAGGCACTCGATGGCGACGGGGGAGGGTTGACGACGCCAGGGGAGGGGTCCAGGGCCAAATCTGAGGGGGCCCAGGCCCCCTCAGTCCCCACTAGCTACGCCACTGGTTTCAACCAGAACCGGCTGGAAACTGGTGCCATGAAGCTTCAGTCATAATTATGAGAACTGTTCCCAGTTTTATATCCCCTTCTAACTTATTCCTTCCAGTCTTTGCAGAGTCCTCAGCCAGAGGTTGTGCAACATGGTTCCTTGCAGACTTATGCAGTCATAGGCCCTAAATCCAGCCCCTAAGTGTCACCATTAGATAATGACACTGATTCTTTTCCTCGCCCCGCAAGGTGTATGAGTACTGACTCTGCAGCATGTCTAGCCCTGGCCAACTGAGGGATACAGAAGACCAAAACAGAATCAAAACAGGTTCATCTGTGTGGTAGTGAACAGTACTGCTACTGAGCAGCTAGGCTTTATCCAGGTTGTCTCAGGGGTGGTTCTGTCATTAGGTGAAGTGGGTGCCTCAAGTGGCAAATTTTTGGGATGGCATCAGGTTCTGCCACAGCAAGCTCACTTTGCTTTCATGATTGCAAAGAAATGGAATTGGCAATAAAAAGCATGGAGTCTTTGAGCTCATAGGTGCACAGGAAACCTGCATTGTTGGAAAGGCTAGCGAGCAGCAGGGCCTTCTTCAGCATGTTCATGAGCTCAAAGGCTTCATGCCTTTTTTTTTTTTTTTATAAGACTGGAAAGGTTCTGTATCAGGGGTGAGAGAATGGAGAGGATATACTGGACATGGAGGGGGAGAGGACTGGATGGTTAGGAGAGAAGTCTGAATGGATAAAGAAACAAATGTAAAAAAAAGCTGAAAGGCAAAGGCAATGTCAGAGATGGATGTAGGGAAGGAAGTGAAGACAGGAGAGAGCAAAGGATGTCAAATGGGCAGCAGACTACAGAAAGAGTAGAGCGAGGAAAGCGGGATCCAGAGATTGAGACCAACATAATTAGAAAATTAAATGGCCAGACGACAAAGGTAGAAAGAAAATTTATTTTCAATTTACTGATTGGAGTATGTTAATATAGATCTGCTCTCTATATTTTGCACAGTGTAGGGAAAATGCATCTTTTGTATTTCTCTAGCCAGGCCAGCCCAAGAATCTCACACCCTAGGCGAACCTTCAGCTGTGTGTGCCCTTCCCCCCGGGGGGGAGGAGCAGGTCAAGGCATTACCCACACCTCCCTGACCAGTATCTTTCCTACATCTTCCCTTTCTGTTACAGAGCGTCACTGACCCTACTACCTCTGCCTGGGCTACTCTGAAGCACTTGAAAGTGGCATATACAGCACAGAGTCACTGAGCACAGGCATGCACTCAAGGTCTACCTCATCCCACCCCTTCGGATGCAGACTTCCTGCCAGAGGGGATGGGAGCCAATAGACCTTAAACACTTGCCTGCACTAAGAAACCACATGCTATGCGTGCCATTTTCAAGCATTTAGCCTGGCCACAATGACAGCAGCAGTGAATGGAAGGAAGCAGGGTGTGTTCTGCCGTGCTGATACCGCTGCATCTGCCCCCCCCCCCCCCCCCCCGAATTCTGTCACCCTAAGTGGTTGCTTGGTTTGCTTCATGATAGGACATTATAGAGGGTCCAGAAGACGCAAAGGGGACAAGCAGCTTCTGCATAAGACTATCTTTACAACAGGAAGCTGGAGCTGCGCTGTGAATGCAGAGATATTGAAGAAACGTTGGTCCATCTCTAGACTGAGCATTGATAGACACCATCAGGACAGGACATTATTGAAGTCTCGTCTAGTGCATGTAAAGTGTTCTGCTGCAGCAGTACCAGTAGTAAGGGACTCCGATTCCGGGAATGCAGTATAGGCATTAGCATTAGCATTGGTCCTCGTCAGGACCAGTGCACAATACTGCTAGGAGTAAGAATATAAAGGCAGGCCACCATCTTGCCTTCTGGGTCTCGCTTCAGGGAATACTGCTACCAAATACACACCTCAAGTAATCCAGAAGGATGCCACCTATTCTGCACCTCAACCAACATGGGCAAAAGTGGTCTTCAATGAGTAGTTGAACAGGTAGATCCAGATGATGCTGAATCACTCTCTGGCAAACATCATTTCATCAGCACTGACTGCTTCAATGAAGGCAAGGAAGGTTCAGCCAACTCTGTTGATGATTGGAGGCATGGCACCTAAACGTCAAATGACATCTGCATCAATCCTTGTTGCTCCGATGTCCCTTTATATTGCATTGGGAGTGGAGGAGCCAGATGTATGCTCAGACCTCTCTGACAGAACCACCTTAAACTTGTGTTTCTTGTTATGTTCCATCACTAAATGGCATTCTTTTCATGCATTTTATTTAGCCTGGAAACTACTATGTGTTTTTATTAGGTCAGGGGTGGGAACCATGGTTCTTAAGGGCCACAATCCAGTCGGGATTTCAAGACTTCATCAATGAATATGCATGAGATCTGTCTGCATACAGTGGAAGCAGTACATTTCTTGAGAACCTGACTGGGTTGTGGCCCTCAGACAGTGGTTGCCAACCCCTGTGGTATAGTAGATACTCAATAAAACACAAACATTTTACAGTTTGAGCAGTCCTGGGATTTCACTTATAAATTAGAGGGCCACTCTGATCAGGTGAAGTCTACTTTTGGATCCCTTTACTTTTACAGGAATGGAGAAAGTATCCACTGGCAGACCTCTTGGTCACCAATTTTTTTTTTTTTTTTTTTTGTCAGAGAAATGGCAGAGATAATTAATTTTAAATGGACAAGGTAGAGACGGAGGAAGAAGGGCTGGATATCCTCTAACTTCTTAGCACTAACCCCTTCTACCTGCTCCCCCACCCCCAAGAAACACATAACATTACCTGTTCATAATATCAAGGAAGTGCAGTCAAAGTGGAAGACCTGTTTCTCCATGCAGCTAGTCAACAAGAGCGATGACTCTGCACATAGTCCAGAATGGCAACCACACCAGTCAGCAGCAGTCGAATCCACTTTTAAGAAGGCCAATCAGATGAGGATCCATTCAGTGCTCCTTGGGTAGAGGTCGACCGAATTTGTTCATTGCCAAAACTGACCTGAAAATCAAATTCGGTCCTGTTTTGGTTTCAGCCAAAATTGCAATTGTGTTTTCAGTTGAAACAGAAAAACTGTGTGGTGTCGTCCCTGAAACTGGTGCGGCCCTGCTCCCCCTGAACAGGAGCAGCCCCCCTCTGGACACCTACCTCCACCAGCATCAGGCTCCAAGCCTACCTTAAAAGCATTGGTGGTCTAGTGTTGCAGTCAGGCAGTAGCGATCCCACTGGCTCCTGCCCCTGGTGGCTTAGTTGTCAAATGGCTCTGGCAGTCATTTTGAGATTTGCCTACCTGTGCCGTATCCATCACTCCTACCCACGCGAGCTCCAGTCTCAAAATGCCTGCTGCAATTTCTAGCAGCAGCACCGGAAGTTACGGCAGCCATTTTGATAATGGAGCCGATAGGGGCAGGAGCAAGTGGGGATCGCTCCTTCCCCAACAGCACCACTGGGCCACCAACCTAAGTTAGTCCTCGGGACGGGGACTGAAACCAAGTGACAAAATTCAGTTGTAGGTTCGGTTTTGGACAAAATTTTTAAAAAGTTGATTTCTATCATCCTCTATCCTTGAGAGGGATGGGATGCTTGTAACCTTGACACTGTACTTTATACTGCACATCCATCAAGCCAGTTGAGTCATTGCATTACATGATAGGAAGCCCTATGCAATGTCTGCTGTTATTGCGCTGAATATGAATGTATGTAAGTAACCATGATATGTTTATTGATCAGTTTGAAGTGTGGTATATTATAACAAAAATATTAATCAGTATATTACAGTTCCTCTGGCACATCAGTGATTTCTATGTAGCTCACAGGCCACGTTGCCAAGACAGGTGGAAAATGACGGATCATCAAAAATTATGTGCCTGGAAGAGAAAAGTCAATACATGTGAGGGGCCTAGGTGACAAGTAAAGAGCCAGTATATGCGGTAGAACGGACCAGAAGAAAATAAGTGCTGTGGCCCAGAAAGAGAGCCAGATCTAAAACGGAAGACCATTTGCACCGTTTCAGCTGGAAATGAAAAGATGTCAGGAGAAGCCGCTGATGTGAAGCTGCTTGCTACAGACTAGTGTGGCTGGAGGGAGAAGGTCATAAGGTGGTGAAAGAGGGAGGCAGGGAGGGGGACTTAAAAAAGATGAATGAAGAAGAGAAGCTGTAGGGGAAGGGGAAAAAGGTCAAAAACGCATCCAAGCCAAAACAAATAGGCAACAAAGTAAAAGATTTAAAAATAAACTTCACGGAAAATTATTTGCACTGGTTCTTTAAAATATTTTGACTGGTGCTGAAATTTTCTAGATATTTTTCTACCCCTGGTCAAAGGGAAACTAAGACGGGAAATAGATTGTGGGTGGCACAGCAGGTCTTGGAACAGCTGATAGCTTCCTGCACTATTTGGCTGTCAGATCAAGATCGAAAACAGAAAAAGAGAAGGAACGAATCAATGCACAGAGCAAAAAAAAAAAAAGGTAGAGGAGGACCAATTCAGTTCCAACTCAAGGATAAAAAGCAACTAATTGCTTCTTACCCTTGAGTTGGAACTGTATTGGTCTTCCCCTGCTTTCTTTTTTGCTCCTTCAGGTCATGAGCCACATAGGAAGCTGTCCATTGTCCCTAGGTCAGCAGTAATAGCTACAGCAAACCAGGTGGGAGGGGCAGGAATTAACCATCTGTCTGTCAGAATGGGGGTGGCTGAGAGGAGGAGAGCTGTTTCAAAAATGACATGATTATTGAGATGTAGGGAGGTGGGAGACAGGATTGGCTGGGGAGAACTGTGAGGGCATCCAGGATTACTGAGGGGAGAAAAAGAAAAGGAGTTTAGAGAATGGGCATAAAAGGGGGATCGGAATTGGAGTAGGGGTAGGGACTGTACTTCCCTTCCTCTTTCAGATTCCCTTTATCTGGAATCTTTCTTTTAACCCCTCCCCCTTTTTTTTTTCCTTCCTTGATTTCTTTCCAACTTCTGTCTTTTCTTCCCCCACTCCTCCTCCTCATGTCAGGACTGTCATTTCCACCTTACTCAGTCTGTCGACATGCCACTTCCTTGGTGTATTTCAGGGTCTGGACAGTTTTTGAGCTCTGGTGTTGGGAGCGGTGGATCCTCACCCTGGATTGTTAAGAAGTCTAGGACCTCTGGGACCTTAACAGGGGGGGGTTTTGAGCAAAGCTTAGTTGTTTTTGGGACAAGGTGTGTGGGACCTCCCTATCATCACAGAACATCTATTCTTGAGTCTAGCAATTTAGGACTCCGCTACACTCCATTGTTCCACAATGGGATTAATCTCGTGTTGAATATCCTGTCTGGTCCGCCATTCAAACCACTCTGTGATGCCTTGCTGAAGGAGCTCACTCTCAAGAAAGTATTTCTGGTGGCTCTCTTTGGCCAGAATATTCTGAGATACAAACAATTTCCTACCACAATCGTGATCTGTCCTTTTCAGAGGAAGCAGCATCAACTTGAACTGTTTTTTCTTCCAAATGTGATTTCTCCCTTTCATCCAAATCAGGCCTTGGTTTTCTCGGCATTCAGAGAGAGGAGACATTCAGATTCCTCTCGGAGGCTCCACAGTTTTGGAGAGTCACAAGGTTCTACTCTGTTACTTGGAGGCAACCAGTTCCTTCCATTTGTCAAGACAAATTTTGTGCTGTTTCATGGTCCACAGGAAGGTCATACAGCTACTAAGGCATTGATAGTGTGGTAGATTTACATTATTTGTGTGAAGGAGGTTCCAGTAGGACACGGCCCATTCCACTTGAGCTCAGACCTGAAGATACCTGCAGAGTGGCGACATGGTTTTCACTTCATTCACTTTTGAGTGATATTTCTGCCAGAGACGATGCATTCTTTTGCAGAGCAGTGATTCAGGAGGTCTTGTCTTTCCATGCCCAGTGAGGAATTGTTTTTATATATCCTGTTGGTTTGGACTGGTCTAGCAGAAACAAAAAGGAACGTGAAATTTAATCATACCTATTTAATTTTCTTTGAGTCCTGCTAGACCAGACCAAAGCCTGTCCTGGAAGAATATGGTATGTGGGGTCTCCTTTGGGCTGGCTTTCTTGCTTATTTACAAAACTTATGCTCTGCATTCTCTCAGTTCTAAGCGTTTACAAAATATACATACATAATAATAAATACTGCAGACAAACATTAAAAACAGAAAATACAAAAAAATGTCATTGTTAGCATCCCTATGCTCTAAAGCACCTAATCATTAAAATATTAAAAGTAAAATTACATGTCTCAATCAGAAAAGGCTTGGCTAAATAAATGTCTTCAGCCTCTTCTGAATCGCTAGTTGCGGTATAATGAACTTCAAATCATGAGGTAATGAGTTTCCCCAACTGTGGTCCTGCTTAAGAAAAAAACATCCTCTTACATAGAGACCTACATGATGAATCTGTCCAAATGAAGAGACATCCCAAAAGAGATTCTTATTCATAGAGTGCAAATGATGAGATGGCCTATAAGTACGTAAAGAAGATTCAATAATTATCCGAAGCCTTATAGATCAAACACAAGATCTTAAATTTGACCTGCCAAGTAATAGGTGACCAGTGAAGATTCTTTAGTACTGGGGTACTATGTTCAAGACCTGAAATCCCTCCTAATAACTCATGCCATGGAATTTTGGTTAACCTGCAGCACCCGTGTAAGAGCAAGGAAGACCTAAAAATAGCACATTGTCTTCTGACAATTTGTATATAGCTCCTTCCACTTTTAGTGTAGTTGCTGCTGTGGTGGTTTTTACGGAGTTGGTGTTTGTGTAACAATTTAGGGCTAATTCTGCTTTGGCAATGGCATACTGGAGAATAGAAGTGTGCATGGGGGTATAATCTGGTCCTCCTACCCACCAATCCCCAGTCAACTCTTTTCTGCCCCTTCCCCTTCATATTGGTACCATCCCCACAGTTTTCATTCCCATCCCTAACACACATTTAAACGATCTTGTAAAATCAAAAAAAAAAAAAACCATAAAATCCGTCCTTTGTTAAATAAGCAAGAAAAACATTCTTATTAACATGGACTTTTTAAATTATTATTTTATGTTTTAGCTGAAGTGTTAGTGTTTCAAGTTTCTGAATTGAAATGGCCATGGGGGACATAATGTGGTCTCCATCCCCTCCTGTCCCTATTCACTTTGGATCCGTTCCCTCCCATCCCTGCGGTACTTATGACTGTTTTGTTAGCAACATCATGGACTCCTGTGGATTTCCACGGGTTTCCCATTGTCCCCATACCCTTATTGGAGAGCTCCAGGCTGCACCAGCCGTTATACTGTGAAGCTACTGGAATAGTTCAGTATCTGTACCGCCATCTGCTGTTTGGAAAGGGATACAAATAGGTTTGGACTGGTCTAGTAGAACTCAAGGAAAGAAAATTAACAAATATGATTAAATTTCAATTTGGACTCTGTGGAAGGGGGGAATAGAGGGAAGATAGAGGAATTTGAGTAAAAGACCATTCTGGTTGCAATTGTCCTTTGATAATCTTGTTAATGGTGTATGTTGTTGCTTTTCTGACATTGCATTAATAAAGATGATTTAAACACGAATTTCATGTTTCATGTTGTTTTAACATTTGCTTTTCTGGAAGACTGTAGAGAAATTTGGATGTGTCAAACGTAACTGTCCAACAGTGGTTGATTTTGTCCATAGAGACATCAGTTTCCTTGGGTGCTGAAAATTGCAGGCAGTTCGGAAACCAAAAATAGGGGAGCATATTAATTTTTTTAACATGTTTTCCATTATTCAGGCAGCTGTGAAGCAAAATGAGGAAGAAAAATGTGCTCTGAATCGGTTTAAACACCCAGGAGAGAAACTTGATTCCAACTGCCAAATAAAAGAGAAATGGGAACGTGGACACAGTGAAACGATGGTAGAGTTGCTGAAACTGAAGGACCGAGCTATAGATTTGGAAAGGAATGTAAGTTTACAGTAATAGAATTCAGATTCATTACGTATATGGGTAGAATATGTGGATGTCTATCAATGTAAACTATTTTTTTTTTTTTTTAGTAGGAAATTAGTTCTCTGTAAGTTGATGAGTCATCTATGAATGTATGAGACTTGAGGTTCTGTAACTGAGTCCGGTAGCTGTGAAAATTCAGGTACCTGTTCACAGTGCCATAGCGAGGGCGGCTGACACCTGGGGCAGGTCGCCGCTGCGCACCCCCCCTCCGGCGCGCACCCTCCCCCCCCCCCCCCCCCCCAGGAGCGCATTCTTACTTTAGAAGCGAGGGGCGGGCGGGAGGGCCAATCCGCCCCCGAGTCCACGTCGCTGGGAGCTGCGTCGGCTCCATTGGTTCCTTGCGCTCTCTGCCCCGGAACAGGAAGTAACCTGTTCCAGGGCAGAGGGAGCAAGGAACCAACGGAGATGACACCCCACCCCCAGCGGCGTGCACCCGGGGCGGACTGCCCCACCGTCCCTCCCCTTCCTACGCCACTGTCTGGTCAAAATGGCCCCTGACAAAATAGCCCTAACAAAAAAGCTCCTGACGTAACAGCCACTGTCAAAACGGCCTGCCCACAATATAGCCCTTGACAAATTAGCCCCCTGACAAAAGGGCCCGATCAGGCTGCCCAGATATATGGCATTACATTTTTTTTCCTAATAATTTTGCGTTTCCAAACAGGATAAGTTTGGTAAGACTATGAAAATGATGACATGTTTTTTTTTTTAATTAGCATGTTGATGGAAGAATAGTTTCCTTAAACAGCAGAACAGATCCTGAGTACCAGTTGGTAGCTATTGAATTTTTTTTATGTATGCTTTATACAATGCAATGCTGGTAAGAGCCTTTATCAGTGAAGATTTCACTAGTAGTTTATCATGTTTTTTTTTTATATTTTTTTCTAGGGGGCTATTTTGTTAAGGGGACTGTTTTGTCTAGGGTTATTTTGTCAAGGGCTATTTTGTTACAAGGCTTTTTTTGTCAGGGCTATTATGTTGGGGTGCCGAAAATGCATTTTAATTGCAGAGGAGTATATAGTATAGATTTACAGTAATACTTCGGTTTTCGTCAATAATCCATCCGAAAACAAACGGCAAAATCCGAAACCGACAAAAACCGAGGCAATTAGTATTAGCACTCGCAATCAATAAAAAAAAAAAAAAGCACAAAAACACTGGTAAGCAATGGAATTGTTTGGGTAGACGCGCGGGGTGATGCTCACACAACGAGAAACAACGCCACACTGAGCAGGAGAACGCGTGGGTCGCCCTTTGTTTTCGCAAAATTTGCAGCGAGGTCACGTGGGCACGCCGACGAAATCCGAGACAAATGTTTCACGAAAAAAAATTGGCAAAAGCCGAGGTATTACTGTATTTAGGATAGCACCTACTTTGTCCATCACCTATTAGTGGTATCAGGAGTCTGCCATATCCTTGGCGTACTAGTGTTGTATAGAAGAGACAAATGGCAACTGAACAGGGTTTGCTAATCGTTCATAAAATGATGTCCAAGGATTCTCTACCACAGCCATTAATGGAAAAAATTTAATGTCAGCTGAGATCTCTGCTTTAGGAATACTTGTGGTTAGCTGTGATCTTTTTATGGTGCTTCAATTAAATAGGACAGGTATGTGATCTGTCTTCATTCCTCCCAGAATGCTGCCCTGCATGCCGAGAAGCAGCTGTTTAAGGAGCAGCTGAAGCATTTGGAGTCTCAGACTGCATCTGTGAATAAACAGATCCTGTCACTGCAGAAACAGGTCGTTATTCTCCAGGAGCAGAACACAAACTTACAGACCCAGACGGCCAAGCTCCAGGTCAGGAGAAATGTGGAAGCAGACCAGCAATTGCCTGTCCCAGAGATAAGAGAAACTGTGCACACTCAGGTGCTGATGTAATAAGCCGTGCATTAAAACAGTGCACAGCGCTTCAGCGCAAAGTGTTCTAACTCGTGTGCTGAAAACAGCTTTTTATCCTGCTTTTTTTTTGGGGGGGGGGGGGGGGGGGAGGAATGGGATGGGGTTTTGAATTTTCCAGTTCAAGGCAAGGTCCAGTAGGTATTTTTCTGTTCCCTGGAGAGCTTTATAATCTTACGTTTATACCTGAGGCAGTGGAGGGTTAAGTTACTTGCCCAAAATCACAAGTAGTTGCAGTGGGATTTGAACCGGGCTTCTTTGGTTTTTAGCCTGCCAATATAACCATTAGAGGGAGTCCCTCTACCCTTCTCTCCCCCACCACATTCCTGAAGACCCAGTTGTCATGAACCCCTCTACCCCCCCCCCCCCCCACTCCAACCTGTCTCCAGCATCGCTGTCTTCTAAAATGCTGGTACCTTGCAGTGTGTTAGATGCAGGAGTAAGAGCCCAAATGCCAAGGGCACCCTGGGTCAGATAGGTCCTCAATGAGAGGGCCTCGGATACTGCTGTATCCCCCCCCCCCCCCCCAAATGTACCAATAATACCTGGCTCTCTAGAAGTATTGATTAGCTGCCTTCTTCCCACCACCATCTTTCAAAATGGTGATGCCTGACCTGTGGTGCATTGGAATGCAGTACTAGCTGCCAGCCTGCCAAATACAGGAAACACTTCTTAAATATATATGTTCAAAAGGAACAAAAATTAATCCAGCACTTTAGCAACCAATATAAAAATGTAAATTAAAAAAAAAAAAAATCTCAAAAATTACCTCCACTTTGCAATTAGCTCCTCCAAGAATTATAGAAACATGGCTTACGACAAAGATGTAGGCTTATTACATTAAGAACTATTTCTTCTTGAAACAGTTAGTGGATGCAAAGGATACCATCCCCAGTGGAGGTGATGGATGCAAAGATTGTACTAATGTTTTTTTTTTAATTTATCACTGACAAATCTTGCTAGCTGAGAAGGAGGAAACAAAAGTAAGGAGCATTGCCCCACAAAAGAAAGCAAATTAGGCATATTCAATGGGTTTTATAATTCTGTTGTGCTGGCATATTCTCTTTGTGCATGTTGCATTATATACATTCTCTGTCGACAGACAGGGAATGCAGCCACCCTGATACGTGACGACCTGACAGTTCCTTGTGGTTCTCTCCCATAGCCTGGGGAAAACCCGTGAAAGGTGCTCCTGATAGTCCTGTGCTAATCCAGTTCCTAATCTTCCTGCATCTGTGGATGGCAGCAAGATTTTCCACTCCTCCTCTCAACTCTCAAACCTTGCAAAAAATAAACATAAAGGGAAACAAAGGAAAAACTTGATGAAAAGCAACAAAAGTAAGGATGCCTCAGCCCAGTGAGATACCCACAGGTTCTTAGCCACATGACTCCTGACCACCTTGCCTCCCAATGGGCCTGTCGCTGGCACCAATGAGAATAAAACCTTTGATGACAACCTCCAAACAGCCACAACTATACCAGTTCCTGGCATCATGGATTTGAAAAGTGGCAGGCTCCATATGGCTACAGCAGCTCAGTGCCAACTAGAGCTGTATCGAGGATTCGACCCCCCCCCCCCCCTAATACCCCGAATGTATTGTTCATAGCCGAATACGAATAATACATTTGGGGCACTATGGGATTGAATATTCAGTACAGTCGTAGAGCCAACACCTCCCCAAGTTTCTCCCCTTTCTCTAGCACCGACTTCTGCCAAACCCATGCTTCCCCCCCCCCCCCCCCCTTGCGCTAGAAACAAAGAAAGGAGAAGCAAATTGTCAGCATCTTTTCCTCTGCCCAGACACCTCACCATGCAGCTCCTGATCCCAAGGCTGGCAAGATTCTGGCAGATTGTGGGACCATTAAAAAAAACAAAACAAAATTGCAGAGTCCTGACCTCCCACCTATCCCAGCAGGGCCCTTGAGCAAAGCCCCTTTCGCAGAACTCACTGATTATATCTGGGGCCTCTCTTCTGATGTGGACATATCTTTCTAAGGTCAAGATGGTGCACTATTACCCCCACAGCATAGAAGACTCCTTTAAGACCCCTGCCTTCTCCAAGGAGCCACGAATCCTCCATATGATCCATCCACAACTGCTTCTATACCAAGTTTCTAGAGAAGATTTCCAAAGCATTGTTATTGCAGACTACCACAGTCACAACTAACAAGTAAATTTCAGTGCAATTCTGCAGTCTCTGCATACCAAAGGAGATAACCCGTCATGCCAGGCCATCAGGTCTTCCAGGATCTGCAGCTCAAGATTTGACAGACAGTGACTTCCAGATGGCTGGATCTCAAATAAAAAGTCCACCCTGCAACAGGTCATGTCCATCCTCAAATCCTTCATAAATCAATGGTATCTGAAGTGGCTCTGAAGAAATCCAAACCTTCCAGGACATAAGCCAGCCTTTCACCTGGAAAGGAACAAAAATCATTCATAGAACAAAAGATCTTCCA
This sequence comes from Microcaecilia unicolor, assembly GCF_901765095.1. Classification (NCBI taxonomy): domain Eukaryota; kingdom Metazoa; phylum Chordata; class Amphibia; order Gymnophiona; family Siphonopidae; genus Microcaecilia; species Microcaecilia unicolor. The sequence continues at coordinate 208,208,153 of NC_044039.1, forward strand.
GGGTGCCGTGCTAAATCTAAGGATTGCAGCTCATAGTTGCATCCTCCATACCACCATTCCATCATACAGAATTTAGTTAACTTGGTGCAGGCTCCCCCCCCCCCCCCCCCCCCCCCCCCCGAAGATTGGCAAGAATTGCTGTCTTCTCTTTCGACTTTTAGTATGGTTTCCTCCTTAATTCTGTATATGATGCTTAGGACGACCTCTCACACCTCGGCTATTGCCACTGGGGCATGCACAACTGCATGTCTTCAAGCCTGCAGACGAGAGGTCTGTGATCATCTTGTTGATGCCCCTGTATAGGGAAAAACCTTTTGGTGAAAAACGAGACACCTTTTTCTCTTAAAGATCATTTCGCTGTAGTGAGCGAGTTATCTCCTGCCAGTTGTCAACCAGACTTATTTAGAAGGGGCCAGCAATCCAGTTACAAAAAAAACCTTTCCTCAGCGACCCTCCAGACCGGTCAAGACGCGTGGGTTATGCTCGCCTACCAGCAGAGGGAGACTGAGAACACTAACTTCAACTATGTACATATAACCTGTGCCCATCCCACAAAAGCCAGTATTTTCTCAGTCTCAGCAGAGGGTAGACAGGCAGCCTGTGCAGCTTGTCCGGTCTGGTAGGAGTCAGGGATCAGTTGAGAGTTTTAGGCTGGTCTATTGGTCATTCCTGAGGAGCATCCCTGTGCCTGGAATACTCTGTGTGCTGGGGCTTGGTGGTGCCGGTGGGGCCTGCCATTGTGCCCCCTGGGGTGTCACACCCGGGTGGCCGGGTCCCTCTCTCGAGCTAGCTCTCCAGTTTGGGCAGCTTTGTGCCTCGGCTGCAGTTTTTATATTGCAGCCTTGAGTGCCAGGGATTTAATAGCAGCAGGGCTCAAATTGTGCTGCAATAAAGTTGGGGAAAAAAAAAAAAAAAAAAGACCCAGACGGTGTGGAGAGCGGTGCAGCTGCACTCCGGAGTGCCGGAGCTGGGCAGCCGTTCGAGGTGAGCTGTGAGTGGCTTCTTTGGGGTGAGTTCCCATTTCTTTTACCTTTGGGGAGGATTTGGCGCGAAGATGTCCGCGAAGCCGCTTCGCTGTCGTTTTTGCGCGCGTCGGGGGGTCGATGCGATTGGCGGTTCCTGCCGCTTTTGTGGGGAACCGAAGACTCAGTCCTCCGCTCCGCCGGTGTTAGCGGCGGAGCTTCCCGCGCCAGCCTTGCAGGAGGTTGCAGAGGCTTCGGCTAGCGGTTCAGTGGCGGTCCCGGTTTTGGCGGGAACCGCCGCCATCTTGGATTCGGGCCCGAGAATTCCGGATTTAGTCAGCGGCCCTCAGGGCAGCCCGGTGGCTGGTGCTTCTGGAGGGGACGTTTCGGGAAGGATGGGTTTCCCTCCGGAATTTGTATGGTCCTTATTTCAGGCCTGGCAGGCAGGACCGTCGCGCACGGAGCTCCTTAGTCTGGGGGCGGGCTTGAGCGCTAAGAGGCCCTCTGAAAAGCAGGACCCGCTGGATAAGGGGATCCGAAGGGTCTCTCGGACTTTTCCTATGAATGTGGATCTTAGATGGTAACGCAGGAATGGCTCTCGCCGGAGGCGCCGTGTAAGGTGGCACGGGCCATGGCTAAGCTCTATCCCCTTCCGCAGGAAGATAGAGATTCTTTAAAGCCTCCGACTGTGGATGCCGTAGTGACAGCGGTGACTAAGGCTACTGCAATTCCTGTAGATGGAGGGGCTGCCTTGCGGGACCCTCAGGACAGGAAATTGGAGACATTTCTGAAGCGCAGTTTTGATTTATCGGCGCTGGCTTTGCAGGCTTCAGTTTGTGGAGGTCTGGTGGCTCGAGCATGTTTCCGCTGGGCTGAGCGGCTGCTAGATGCTCCGCAGGTTGATAGAGCCGCCTTAGTGCAGGATTTGGCAAAGTTGGAGATGGGCTCGTCCTTCTTGGCAGATGCGCTATATGATTTGTTGCGTGCATCGGCGAAGAACATGACCCTCACAGTGGCGGCTCGAAGGGCCCTGTGGTTGCGGGGCTGGCTGGCAGATGCCGCGTCCAAGGCAAAGTTGTGTTCGCTTCCCTTTAAGGGCGCTTTGCTTTTTGGAGACGAATTGGATAAGTTGGTTAGGGGTCTTGGTGATACTAAGATCCCGCGGCTTCCAGAGCTTCGGCCTAAGGCGTCTAGGGGCTCTGCGGTGCGAGGTCGTTTTCAGGAAGCTAGACGGTATTGGCCGGGTAGGTCCTCGGGGGGGGGGGGGGGGGTTCCGGCGTCGTTATTTTCAGAGAACCCAGCCCTTTTGTGGAGGCCGCCGGGGGGGGGGGCGAGCTGCCTCTTCGGGAGCGGCCAGCACGTCCCGTGTGTCGCAATGATGGTTTGGGGTTCCAGCCTCTGGTTTGTGTGGGGGCTCGATTACGCTTGTTTTACCAGAGGTGGGCCCAAATCACGTCAGACCAGTGGGTGCTGCAGATAGTGCGAGACGGGTACGCGCTGGAGTTCGACGGTCCTCTGTCCGATTTCTTTCTCGTCTCTCCCTGTCATTCAAGGCGCAAGGCAAGGGCAGTGCGAGACACTCTGTCACGTCTGGTAGATTTAGGCGCTGTGGTGCCTGTTCCGCCAGAAGAACGAGGTACTGGTTGTTACTCCATTTACTTCGTGGTGACAAAGAAAGAGGATTCTTTTCGGCCCATTTTAGACCTCAAGAGGATCAATGCGGCTCTAAAGATTCCTTCCTTTCGGATGGAAATGTTGCGCTCGGTCATTATAGCGGTTCAGGAAGGGGAATTTCTGACTTCATTGGATTTGACAGAAGCTTATTTACACATCCCCATTCTAGAGGCGCACCAGTGTTTTCTTCGTTTTGTGGTGTTAGGGAGTCACTTTCAGTTTTGTGCGCTCCCGTTCGGCCTGGCTACAGCTCCTCGCACTTTCTCCAAGGTGATGGTGGTCGTGGCAGCGGCTTTACGGTTGCAGGGCATTTTGGTGCATCCGTATCTCGACGACTGGTTAATTCGAGCCAAAACGCAGGCGGAGAGCAAGGAGGCTACCGCCCGGGTGGTGACCTTTTTGCAGTCGCTGGGTTGGGTTGTCAATCTGGCCAAGAGTCACCTAGTTCCGTCACAGTCTCTAGAATATCTGGGAGTTCGGTTCGACACGGAGCGAGGCCGGGTGTTTTTGATGGCTCCTCGCATTTCCCAACTGCAGATTCAGATACGTCAGCTCCGAGCTCAGAGGGCGCCTGCAGCGCGGGAGTATCTTCAGGTGTTAAGTCTGATGGCTGCGTCTATAGAGGTAGTACCTTGGGCCAGGGCCCACATGAGAAAGTTGCAGAGTTCGTTGTTGACTCGTTGGTCCCCTCAGTCCCAGGAGTTGGAGGAGCGGTTAGCGCTGCCGGAGAGGGTTCGGCGCAGCCTCCGCTGGTGGCTTCACACTCCGAATCTAGCGAAGGGTATGCTGCTAGAGGTGCCGAATTGGGTGGTACTGACCACGGATGCAAGTCTGTTAGGCTGGGGGGCGCGTTGTCTAGGGCAGGTGGCCCAAGGGCGATGGACGTCGGAAGAGGCGTCGTGGTCCATCAACCGCCTGGAGACTCGAGCAATTCGGTTGGCTCTTCGGTCCTTCCAGAATCTGCTAGAGGGCAAGGCGGTCAGAGTTCTTTCCGACAATGCCACGGCCGTCGCTTATGTGAATTGGCAGGGGGGGACGAAGAGCCCAGGATTAGCCGTAGAGGCAGCGGAGTTGTTGGGGTGGGCAGAGGCTCATCTTCAGGCTCTTTCGGCAGGCCACGTAGCAGGAGTGGACAATGTGGACGCGGATTATCTGAGCAGGCACATGTTGGATCCCGGAGAGTGGGCTCTCCATCACTCAGTGTTCGAGCGGATAGCGTTGCAGTGGGGTCGGCCGGTGTTGGATCTCATGGCATCGGCCGACAATGCGCAGGTCGCGCGGTACTTCAGTCGTCGAAGAGATGCTCGAGCCGAGGGTCTCGACGCGTTGGTTCTGCCGTGGCCGACTCAGCAATTGCTCTATGTGTTTCCGCCGTGGCCACTGGTGGGCTGCATGGTACAGCGGATCGGTCGTCATCCCAGCTTAGTGATTCTGATAGCGCCCAATTGGCCTCGTCGGCCATGGTACGGAGATCTGGTGCGGTTGTTAGTGCAGGATCCTTTTCCCCTGGGGTCTCGGGTAAGACTGGTGCAGGGGCCGATCGAGATGGCCGACCCCTCTCCATTCTTGCTTACGGCTTGGCTCTTGAAAGGCACAGATTGAGAAAGAAGGGTTTCTCGGCCAGAGTCATTGATACAATGTTGCGGTCGCGTAAGAAGTCTACGTCGTTGGCTTATGTGCGGGTGTGGCGCATCTTTGAGAGTTGGTGTCTTGAACGGAATGTTGTCCCTTTGCGGGCTTCGGTGATGGAGGTTTTGGAGTTTTTGCAGGATGGTTTGGACAGGGGGCTCTCCCTTTCTTCCCTGAAGGTGCAGGTTGCTGCTTTGTCTTGTTTCAGAGGTAAGATTCGAGGAGTCTCCTTGGCAGCTTCTCCGGACGTAGGGCGGTTCCTGAGGGCAGTGAAGTTGATTCGGCCGCCCCGTCGTCCGATGGTTCCGCCTTGGGATTTGAATTTGGTCTTGGAGACTCTGGTGGGTCCTCCGTTTGAACCATTGGCGTCCATCACATGTAAGGATCTTACCTTGAAGACAGTTTTTCTGGTGGCCATTGCTTCCGCTCGTAGAATTTCAGAGTTGCAAGCCTTGTCTTGTAGGGAGCCTTTTCTGTCCTTTGCGAAAGAGAGAGTGACTTTGAGGATGGTTCCTTCCTTTGTTCCTAAGGTGGTTTCAGCGTTCCATGTGAATCAAGTGATTTCGTTACCGGTGTTGGGGGATCGTTCGGGGGATGCCTCTCAGCGTCGGTTGGCTAAGTTGGATGTTCAGCGCGCCTTGCGGTCCTATTTGAGCAGAACGCGAGAATTCCGGGCTTCGGATAGGTTGTTCGTTTTGTTTGGAGGTCCCAAGAGAGGGGCTGCGGCCTCCAAGGGGACTCTGGCTAGGTGGTTGAAGGAGGCTATTGCCTCGGCTTATTTGTTGAGGCGGCGTTCGGTGCCCCCGTTACTTAAGGCGCATTCAACTCGGGGGGTTGCTGCTTCCTGGGCGGAGAGTAGTTTTGTTCCTCCGCAGGATATTTGTAAGGCAGCGGCATGGTCGTCCATTCATTCCTTTTTGAAGCATTATAGGATTGATGTTCAGGCAAAAGAGGATGCATGTTTTGGAGCGGCTGTGCTGTCTTCTGCGTTTCGAGGGTCCCACCCTTAAGTTTCTACTGCTTTGGTACTTCCCACGCGTCTTGACCGGTCTGGAGGGTCGCTGAGGAAGGTGAAATTAGGCCTTACCTGCTAATTTTCTTTCCTCTAGACCCTCCAGACCGGTCAAGAGCCCGCCCTATGGATTTTCAGAGATATTGTTCGTATCAGAAGTATTTGAGCCGTGTTCTGCTATGACTATTCCTTTTCTTTCACTGGGCCGGAGAGTTTTCTTCGCCCATACTACTTGACAGAGCGGGGCGCTTGACGTTCCGTCTGTCTGAGCACACTGTTGTTGTTGTTGACTATTGGTTTTCCAGGTACAGGGGTTTTCTAGATTCAGAGTTCAGGTTGCAGGGGGTTTTCTCTGCTTTGCTAAGTGTATACTGGCTTTTGTGGGATGGGCCCAGGTTATATGTACATAGTTGAAGTTAGTGTTCTCAGTCTCCCTCTGCTTGTAGGCGAGCATAACCCACACGTCTTGACCGGTCTGGAGGGTCTAGAGAAAAGAAAATTAGCAGGTAAGGCCTAATTTCACCTTCACACAGCCGTACTATCCCCCAGCCTTACTCACAACAGCGTCTGAATCCTTGTGAACCAAGTAACAGTCAACCACTACATCCGTGACTGTGAAACAAGATAAACTTCAAACTCCCTCCAGCAAATCCCATCCGATGAAAGGATCTTGATTGAAACTACAGCCTCTCCTAAGGGCTCACCAAGCTCATGACTGATGCCTCCACAGCAAGATGGAGAATCCATGTTCTCTGCATGCACTGCTTCCACTGCATGCAAATCTATCTCATGAATATTCATTGTGGGTATCCTGAAAACCCGACTGGCTGGGGTGCCTCCAGGACCAGGTTTGGGAACCACTGCACTAAACTATGGGAGAGCACAGCTACAAGGAGCTATCAGGATGTTACCCTTTGGTGTGTCTACATTCCCCTACAGAGAACCTTCTCGTAGGTAAGTAACTGTTGTTTGTACATACATGTATGTGTGCATTAAACCATATTTTTTTCATATATGTATAATTACAGGTAGAAAATTCTACTATTAGTTCTCAAAGTGCTTCACTCTTGGCCGAGAATACTCTGCTGCAAAACCAGCAGATGAGCCTGGAGAACCAGAATGAGAACTTCCTGAAAGAGAGAGAGGATACGAGTGCAAAGTATGAATCCTTGCGGCAGGACCACGAGCGTCTGAGCTTGCTGCATGAGCGACAGTACATGGACTATGAATTGCTGATGACCCAGCACAGCAGCCTGAAGATGTCGCACAAAAACCTGGAACAGGAGCACAGAACTCTAGAGGAAAGGTACGTAAGAATTTGAAAGCTAAGCTAATCTGTTTGTGTGGTTTTCCAGAGCTTTGCATTTGATTTTAAGCACAGATTCAAGTAACTTTTATGGAGATTGCATCTTAAACATCAGTTATTTTGTTATTTTTATTCTCCAGTTGCATTAAGTGCTGTCCAGCTTAAGTGGCAGTTTGGTCTGACATGCGAGGACTGAGGGTGTATAATACATATGGAGTCACTAATGACGAACACTTTTTTTTCTCGGTAGATGAGGATTTCACACACACATGATGTGTTCTGTCAGCTTTAAAAGCCTTGAATTTGCCTGAGATTTTACAAGCGTTGTTGGTTTTACTAGCCGAAGTATAATTTAGTTGCAGAGTAAGGTTTCCGGTATTGTGTAGTCCAGTGGAAGTCAGTTCCAATTAGGCTTCCAGCTTATAGGAATGTGAAAAAACTGGCGAGCTGAAAAAATATTATTCAGGTGACCAGTTATGTTTTACGTTCAGGGATGGTAATTCAGCTGTGGGCATTTTAAGTAGTCAATCCAAATCCAGGCTCAAATTGGTTGGTTGTTTATAGTACATTTAGTGTTTGTTTGTTGTTGTGGTTTTTTTTCGTAAATGCAACAGAAATTTTTTTTTTTTTTGTTACATTTGTACCCTGCGCTTTCCCACTCATGGCAGGCTCAATGCGGCTTACATGGGGCATAGTATCCCCAGTATCAAAAGTTTCTTCAAATGCAAACATATTACCAGGGCCAGTCTTAGCAATTGCGGGTCCCTGTGCAAACCAGTTCAGTGCCCCCCCCCCCCCCCCATGTGCCTGCCCATTCCTGCCCCCTACCCACATCTGCCACCATAAGCCATAATTTATCAGCATGAAAGGAGGTTTAGAGCTCTCAGAACCCCACCTCACCTCATACCTTGATATGCATCCACCATGTTTCATTAGAGAGCGGCAGAGAACAGCAGCAATTTTCATTCCACGTCAGCTGCCAAGCTCAGAGCCTCCTCGCTGCTGCATCCCGCCCTTGTGGAAGCAGGAAGTGACATCAAAAAGGGGCGGGATGCAGCAGCGAGGGGGCTCTGGGCTCGGCAGTTGACAGGGAATGAAAATCACTGCCAGTTCCTGATGCTGTCTGTTGAAATGTGGTTGCACATTAAGGTACGGAGCAGGGAGGTGTTACGAGACAGGGGGACAGACGTGCAGGAGAAAGTGAGGCCCTGTGCCACCGCCCCTGCCTAAGACCGGCCCTGCATATTACAACAATATTGCATAATTCCATCACTTCTGAACTAGCCAAAACCCTTTAAAAACCAACACAAAATGCCTGTCCCCATTGCATGATTGTATCTGAACTCGCATCCCCACGAGAAGCTATCCATTTAGTCTCATCACACACTCACTAGGTTACATAACACAAATCAGATGAATGGTCAACTCTGCAATGTATTGCTTGTGGATAAATGAAACAATGATTTCTGTAAGTCCTAATTTTTCTTTAAATATAACTACAAAGAGGTGGCGATCCTCATGTAGACAGTCCACAAACAGAACAGACCTCTAAACCGAAGAAACAAATATTTATTGCTACCTGAAGTGGCCATGTTATGCCTTCAGAGAGGCTGAATCAGGGGCTACACTGTTTAATCAGAACATGAGACAGTTAAAATCATAAAGTACTTGATCTTGCATCTAAAACAAATAAATTGAAGTCATACACATGCTAATACTTCACAGGCAAATAATTAAGTAAATCATAATAAATAATAAAGCAATAAAAATAAATGTCACTGAATATAAATCTAAAAGTTTAGAAGCTAAATATCAAGGGACACATACCTATTAGGGTCTTTCAAAACACTTTCCCCTAATAGTGAAATATATATTCAAAGCGTGAAACAAGCAGAAAGTATTTAAGTAAAATTTACAACCAGTGCGGCTTGTTATGTTTAAATCTGTTTATTGTCAGAAATAACGAAAGAAAATACATGCAGAATCTTGCAACAAAAAGAACAGATCAGTATCGCCAACAATTTTTCTCTGCTGCAATCAACAAATAACTTTTCTGTTTCTTTTATCCCCACCCAACTCTCCGTCTCCCCCTCCCCCTGTCCCCCCTTGATCCCTCTTATATTCCCTCGTTCCCATTAAGCGAAAACAACCTGGTGCATACTATTTATACTCCTCCAAAATAGGTGAATTTAGGCTCAGAACCACCCACATAAACCTTGCTACGTATGAGTTTGCTGATCCTAACATTGCGTGGTCAGACGTCCCAACGTGTTCATGCATTCCGGTGTATTATACATCTTGGGAACCGCAGCCAATATATAGCTGTAGCCAAGGTTCCACACGACAGATGTCCTTAATTGAATAAGAGGTGGTTGTTTCTTATCACCTCCCATTCCTATTGAGTCTGTGCATGGATGCTCGGTGTATCCCATAAGACCCCAATGACCAATCTATTACTTAACAGAACCCCTAGACCACCAGTGCGGCTTATTAAAACAAATAGGTTGATTTGAAATTCAGCTACTGAAACAGCATCAATGTCGCTACAAAACCTAAAACAGCAAAAAAACAAATATTTAAAATGAGCATGAAGCAATGATTTCAAGAATTTATAATTGAAAACATAGAGATGCAGTTAATTACAAGCATCAGCAATGTTTCTGCAGGTCAGAACTCCTCCTCCTCCTTGATTAGCAGAAAAACACCCACTCCGTCAAGCTAGCAAATTTAGGTGCTGCGTGCTGGAGGTCAAAGGTGCATCACATTAAAAGCATTCAGAACAGCTTCAAAAATCCATAAATTTTTCAACTAACCTAGTAAAGATACGAAAAATCTGCTGTTTCAAAACAGATTAATTCACGGAAATTTTTAAAAATTAAACAAATTACAGTGTTCCAGAAGCTGGTCTTTCTGATTCAAGATATGTGAAATTTGACTGGGATTGACACCATATTCTTTAGCAATAGATGCTTGACTTTGTTTGTCTTCTAATTTTTTAAGAACTTCTATTCGTTCAGCCAGTGTTAATCTTACAGTTGCGCGATGACGACGACGACTCCAGTGTACTCTCTAACAACATTCTTTCGCTTATTCTGCCTGTGGCAGTTAACCAACGAGATTTCAAATTTACCGCCCCTTTGTCACGCGCCAATCAGCTTCCATATTCAGTGCATGCACTTATGCAGAGTCTTTCCTGCAGAGGAGCGGTCTTAAACCATGCATATAAGCGAATCTTGCACTCATCAGTGGTGCGCAAAACGGGACCGAAGTACGGCATGCGCTTATCCGACGTGCACTTAAATGGAGTGCACTGTATTTATGTTGTATGGCTTAAATATAATTTCAAGACTGTTCTATATTTGATTTTACTATGTCTTTTATGATTTCATTATTTTGTGATTTGAAAATATAGTCTTTATTTGATTTATTTTTTTTAACTTGATTCTTGTTTGCTTTATAAGCATGACTGTCTTTTAAATACCATGTTAATTAAGCTAAAAATGCTTGATAGAGTTTTCAAGATGCGTTTTTGAGCCTTTTCATTGGAATTGTATGGTTCTCCAGCCCTCCCCCATTCTGATGATGGCATTAGCATCATTGGAATGCACACAGAATAGCCACCTGTGCTCTTCTGAATATCTTGTCTTTCTGCTGACGCCATGGAGATTTTAAACTGCCAGAATAGGAACTTGCTATTTCTTACAAGAATGCAGAAAAATGCCTGTCCTTGTGGTTCAAAATCTTCCATCATGATGGTGGTAAGAAAAGGGACAAAAGAAGAGCCACAGAGGTGATAGCGAAGAAGCCAGCAGATGTCACCATGAAGGGCAGAGCCTGTGAGACAGGATTGCTGGCTTGCCTCCTTAAGCCAGGCTTTGGCCTGCTTGTCTTTAGAGAAAGCAAAGTTGTTTACGTGTAACAAGTGTTCTCTGAGGACAGCAATATATTGGTCCTCATATAACCCACCCACCTCCCCTAGGAGTTGCACCTTCCAATAACAGCATAGAGTAGATCCTGGAGGCACCCCAGTCAGTCAGGTTTTCAGGATATCTACAATGAATATTTATGAGAGAGATTTGCTTGTGCTGCCTCTACTGCATTCAAATCTCTCATGAATATTCCTTGTGGATATTATTATTATCGTTTGTATAGCACTACCAGACGCACGCAGCGCTGAACATCTTGAAAACCTGACTGGTTGGGGTGCCTCCGGGACCAGGTTTGGAAACCACTGGCATGCGACACCAAGGTGGCCCGCAATGATGAATCTCAAGTACAACAGTCCTCACATTTGTTTACATTGCTACAACCAGGACACCACCTGATAACATCACCCCCTTGTAAGGGCTGATATTCTGCTATCCTTGGAAAGCATAATGGGTAACAGCTGTGCTCTGTGGAACAAGGAACATAATCTTAGTCTCACTGAAGGGGCAATATGTGGACAACCACTTTTTGAATGTAAATTGTCATTTACATATGTCAGCAGCTTTGAAAATTATCGTCCTTACCACGACTCCTCCCACAAGAGATGCAGATGCTACCTGCACAGTGTCTCCGGCCCCAGCTTGTCCTTGACGTGGAAGGCGGCATGGTCTGGAAACTGAATTGAGGGCTTTCCAGTCAATGACCAGGCCAGCCCCACAACTATTTTAAATCATTACTGTTTTCTTATAAACAGGCTTTCGTGTCGGCTTTACATTTGGGGCTGTTGTAGTGACAAAATGCAACCAGATATGGTCTGCAGAATAGTTTTGTGACTAACCTGACAGTATAAAATTATTTTGCCTTTTCATCTTATTTCATTGCAGTGATATGTGTGTGTGTGTATATGTATTTGCAGTTATAACAGTTTGGTGACGCAGAAAGCAAAGTTGGAAGACCTGGAAATTGCTTTGAAAGCAGAGAGGGAGGTTCTGCAGCAAGAAAAGAGAAAAAATAATATTGCTACAGGAGAAAATCAGAAATTGAGAGAAGACCTTGACAGGTATACCAAGTGACCTTATCACCTGAAAAAAGAAATTCTGTGTAATGTTATATATATATATATATATGATATGGTTAGAATAGAAACTGGTGCTGTAACCTCATGGAAACAGGAACTGTGGAACTGCACCAGTCACTAGACACAAGCAGTCGCCAGAGGAAGCATTAATTCCTGCACTAAAGCCTACAGAAAGGCCCGGAAATCAGGACCGATCTTGATTCTTAGCTTGTGCTGAAGATCAGCTTCTAAATACTCAAAACGATGAGCCATGGCTCTGAGACTAAGGAGACGGTGCAGTGTATTTTCCAGCCCTTGAAGGAGCTGTGCTAGGAGGAAAGCTCTACCTCTTTTCCTAGGCACTCATCCCAGTAATAGGTGCCAGCTTTGTAGGGGAATTGACTTAAGGATGGGGGGGCGGGGGGGTATATTGCCCTTTAGAAGTCCTCTAGTGTTGAGGTATGTCTTGTATGGATTGATAAGTAACATAGAGGGACATAATCGAAAGTGGGTGCCCATCTTCGTGGGCGGCCATGCGAAGGGGTGGGACAAACCGTATTTTCGAAAAAAGATGGGCGCCCATCTTTTTTTCGATAATACGGGTTGTGCGGGGCAAATGCCTAGGATTTGTTCGTTTTTCAGCTGGGCGCTATTGGTTTTCAGCGATAATGGAAACCGAAGGCGCCCAGCTCAAAAACGAACAAATCCAAGGCATTGATGGTCGTGGGAGGGGCCAGAATTCATAGTGCACTGGTCCCCCTCACATGCCAGGACACCAACTGGGCACCCTAGGGGGCACTTTTACAAATTAAAAAAAAAAAAATTTAAAATAGCTCCCAGGTGCATAGTACCCTTCCCTTGTGTGCTGAGCCCCCCAATTCCCCCCCCCCCCCAAAACCCACTTTCCACAAGTCTACACCATTACCATAGCCCTAAGGGGGGCACCTACATGTGTGCACAGTGGGTTTTGGGGGTTTTTGGAGGGCTCAACATTAACCAGCAGAAGTGGAACAGGTAGGGGGGGGTGGGCCTGGGTCCACCTACCTGACGTCCACTGCACCCATTAACAACTGCTCCAAGGGACCTGCATACTGCTGTCAGGGAGCTGGGTATGACATTTGAGGCTCGCATACAGGCTGTCAAAAAGAGTTTTTAAAATTCATTTTTTGTGGTGGGAGGGGGTTAGTGACCACTGGTGGGGGGAGTCAGGGGAGGTCATCCCCAATTCCCTCCGGTGGTCATCTGGCCAGTTGGGGCACTTTTTTGGACTTGGGTCTTGAAAAAAAAGGGTCCAGCAAAAGCGACCCAAATTCTCGCTTCTGCCGCCCTTTTTTTTTTTTCGATTATCGGCCGATGGCGCCCATCTCTCCTCGGCCGATAAACTCGCCCCAGTCCCGCCTTCACCACGCCTCCGACACGCCCCCGTCAACTGTGCCCGTTTCCGCGACAGATTACAGTTGAAGATGCCCAAAATCTCCTTTTCATTATACCGATTTGGGCGCCTTTGTGAGAATGGGCGCCCATCTCCTGATTTGGGTCGAAATATGGGTGCCCATCACTTTCGAAAATAAGGCTGATTGTAACATAGTAGATGATGGCAGAGAAAGACCTATACGGTCCATCCAGTCTGCCCAACAAGATAAATTCATATGTGCTAATTTGTGTATATCTGACCTTGATTTGTATCTGCCATTTTCAGGGCACAGACCGTAGAAGTCTGCCTAGCACTAGCCCCGCCTCCCACCACTGGTGCTGCCACCCAACCTCTACTAAGCTTCTGAGGATCCATTGCTTCTGAACAGGATTCCTTTATGTTTATCTCACGCATTTTTGAATTCCGTTACCGTTTTCATCTCCACCACCTCCCGCTGGAGGGCATTCCAAGTATCTACTACTCTCTCCGTGAAAAAATACTTCCTGACATTTTTCTTGAGTCTGCCCCCCTTCAATCTCATTTCATGTCCTCTAGTTCTACCGCCTTCCCATCTCCGGAAAAGGTTTGTTTGCAGATTAATACCTTTCAAATATTTGAACGTCTGTATCATATCACCCCTGTTTCTCCTTTCCTCCAGGGTATACATGTTCAGGTCAGCAAGTCTCTCCTCATATGTCTTGTAACGTAAATCCCATACCATTCTCGTAGCTTTTCTTTTTCACCGCTTCAATTCTTTTTACATCCTTAGCAAGATACGGCCTCCAAAACTGAACACAATACTCCAGGTGGGGCCTCACCAACGACTTATACAGGGGCATCAACACCTCCTTCCTTTTGCTGGTCACACCTCTCTCTATACAGCCTAGCAACCTTCTAGCTATGGCCACCGCCTTGTTACACTGTTTCATCGCTTCAGATCCTCAGATACAATCACCCCAAGATCCCTCTCCCTGTCCGTACATATCGGACTCTCACCGCCTAACACATACGTCTCCCTTGGATTTCTACTCCCTAAGTGCATCACTTTGCATTTCTTCGCATTGAATTTTAATTGCCAAACCTTAGATCATTCTTCTAGCTTCTGCAGATCCTTTTTCATGTTTTCCACTCCCTCCTGGGTGTCCACTCTGTTACAAATCCTAGTATCATCCGCAAAAAGGCAAACTTTACCTTCTAAGCCTTCGGCAATGTCACTCACAAATATATTGAACAGAATCGGCCCCAGCACCGATCCCTGAGGCACTCCACTACTCACCTTTCCCTCAAAGATGTGTGTTGCCTGTGAAGCTAATGAAACAGTTTTAAGAAATTTACGTAAGTAACTTGTGCATTGACATTTAGGGGTCCTTTTACTAAGCCGCTGTAAAAAGTGGCCTGCGGTAGTGCGAGTGCGTCTTTTGGGCATGCGTAGGGCCATTTTTTTTTTTTTAACTGTGTCTAGGAAAAGGGCCTTTTATTTTATTTATTTTTTTTTTTAAGGGGCCAGAAAATGGATGTGCACTAAAATTGAAACCAGCCGGCTTCCATTTTTAGGCTGAGACCTTACCACCACCCCATTGACCTAGCTGTAAGGTCTCATGCGCTACCTGTGTGGTAAGCATGCAGGACGTGCCAATGCACCAAATAAACTGTTGTTTATTTTAAGAAAAATTGCCCATGTTTATTTCTGAGGACTGGCAAGTATAGAGTACACACATAAAAGTGTTGGTGTACTTTGCATCTGATGGTCGTTCAGGTAGAAAATGGAGAAAAGTAACATGTGCATTAGAACCTGACATTCAGCAGATTGCCAAAACCTGTCGTTTCTTTCTCTACAACATTAGCAAAATCCGTCCCTTCATCTCTGAGCACTCTACCAGAACCCTTATCCACACTCTTATCACCTCTCGTCTTGATTATTGTAACCTACTACTCACTGGCCTCCCTCTTAGCCATCTCTCTCCTCTTCAATCAATCCAAAACTCTGCTGCGCGACTCATTTTCCACCAAAGTCACTATGCCCACATTAGCCCTCTCCTTAAGTCACTTCACTGGCTCCCTATTCGTTTCCGTATTCAGTTCAAACTTCTCCTACTGACCTATAAGTGCATTCACTCTGCCGCTCCCCAGTACCTCTCCACTCTTGTCTCCCCCTACATTCCCCCTCGAGTACTCTGTTCTGTAGACAAATCTCTCTTATCCGTCCCTTTCTCCTAATTCAAGACTCAGTTCCTTTTATCTCGCTGCACCTCATGCCTGGAATAGTCTTCCCAAGCCTGTATGTCTAGCCCCGTCTTTAGCCATTTTCAAGTCCAAACTCAAAACCCACCTCTTTACCACTGCTTTTGACTCCTAACTCACTTACCCTGTCCTTTATCCTCACCTCTTTATTCCCTTACCCTTAATTGTTCTGTCTGTTTACCTGTCTTATCTAGATTGTAAGCTCTTTGAGCAGGAACTGTCTTCTGTGTATGGTGTACAGCGCTGCATATGCCTTGTAGCGCTATAGAAATGATAAGTAGATGGATAAGTAGATAGATGTACATGAAATGTTTGTTTCCCGCCCTAAGGGGCCCTTTTAGTAAGGCACGGAAGGCCTAATGTCGGCCTGCCTTGTGGTAAAAGGGCACTGCCATGTGATGTGCTGAATAACAAAAACAAAAAATACCAAAATCACTGGTGGTTATTCCAATAATGCTATCAAAAAAACCAGGACAAATGCTACAAAATCTTTTTTTTTTTTTTTTTCTTTCAAGGGTATTTTTTAAGAAGAGTGCCCTCAGAAATATCCACTGTCTTTGACAGTTAATAATAACCTTTGCCTAGTGGTATAGCACTTCATTCATCGGGCTACTCTTCATTTAACAGCATGCTGCATGCTATTTGTGTCACTTGTGATTATGTGATCAACCGTTAAAAAAAACTCTGATAATCCTTCACCAACAATGGCCAGCTGCCACTTCATTGAAGTTGCAAAATCAACAATTAGAAATAAACTTATCTTTTGAGCCCGTGTCCTCGCTGTCTAGACGCTCAGGGCTCCCAAGATGCAAAAGCAACGGACTGCTCTCCCCTGGAATCGCCAGACACCGCGGGTGGGTTTCAAACTGCTTTCCTCAGGGACTCGGGTTAAAGTTGTCACCAATTTTTTGGTCCAGCACTCTATTCCAAAATTGGAGAAATTAGCATGTGGCCATTCAAAAAAAAAAAAAAAAAAACTGCAGCCATTTTTCATTCATGCTAGAAAGTGTCTGGAGCGCACAGGAAACCCATGCGCTATTCGCAACCACTTTCTAGCATGGCTTCATAGAAGGACACGTAAAATGCTCACGGGAACACCTCCTTAATAATGGCTGTGCTACCCATGTGCAATTTTACCTGGTTAACTGCTTTTGAAAATTGTATCCTAAGGCTTTTGTTTTCTCTAGGCTCCTTCTAACAGAGTATTTAATCCAGGTTATTTGCTATACAAAATTTTGAAGTTAAATTATAGCTAGCTCTCTTTATCTCTCTCTCTAGATATAGGATGCAGATAGGATATGTATGTTGTCTGTTTACCACAGAAATTTTGTTTGTGGCGAGTGTTCTGAGTTTTTGCTATTTCACACGTTCCATTTCTCGTTCCCAGGTTAAATTTCCTGCACGATCAGCTAAAGGAAGAGTACACTGGCCTTCACACACACACTAAGGAACTGAAAACCTGTTTAAACAATGCACAGCTGGAACTGAACCGCTGGCGAGCCCGTTTTGATGAGTTAAAAGAACAGCATCAGAATATGGATCTTTCATTGAGCAAACTAGACAATCACTGTGAGGCAAGTATATGGAGATCGGGGAAAGCATTCGTGACACTAACAAAGATGTCATCCGGTGTGGGACTAGTCGCAACCCAACCTTCTGTTGTCCTGCTAAAGACTACAGGGCCCTTTTCTAAGCTGCTCTAGTAAATGGGCTTAGTGCATTCTCTAACGTGGGACTTTTCTACGCGCTAAGCCCATTTCTACATTGGCCATAAATTTTGGCCTTTAATTATCTTTTTCTGCACCAACATTTGTCAAAACCAGTGCATTTTTTTCTAGCAAAAGAGGTGCCGGTACTCAAATGCCTGGCCACCCTTCAGGGGGTGGGGTGATCAATCAGAAACCCACCCCACAATAGCTAGGCCCCCTGCAACCAGTCACAGAATCTATGACAAGGCAGACTTGGTGTGTAGAGCCTGAGTTCTTTCATTAAAACTTGGGGGTCAGGGGTCAATTTTAGCAGACAATGGAAAAGATGCCGGTACTCAGTACCCCCAAGTACCCCCTCAAAAAAAGCCCTGGTCAAAACCCACAGAACGTGTTTGGGAATGAACCTCTGTACAAGTTAAATCAGTACATCAAGTCAACACAGGGTTCTAAAATAAATGTGGCACGTATGTGTGTATTAGGAGGAAAAGGCCTCGAGCAAACTCCCTGTTTTACTACAGCATGTAGATTAGTAGGACTTGGTCTTCCTCATCATCGGCAAGAAACCTCCAGAATGGGACTCGCCAAAGTATTATATAAAGATGTGTTCTAACAAAGCTCTCAAACTTAGCTTAGTAACCTTGGTCGCAATGTCTTTCACCAAACATTGAGTGTGATCAACGGCGGCCAGCATTTCGAATGACTGCTTCTGCTTCAGGATCACAGGTCGAGTATTCTGAAAATCAAAATCAGCATAGTGTTTAAAAAAAATCGAGTAGTATTATATTCTCATTTATAACAGTGCGCCTACCTCCGCTCAATCTTGCTGGCGGTCGCAAATGAGACGCCCTTCCTGGAAAATGGCGGGTTTTTTAAGAGGACTCCAGACGTACTACGTCGTGCTCCGAATCCCTCCTACTTACGTTACCAGGTTTTTTGCCGATGATGAGGAAGTCCAACGCCTACTAAACTATATGTTGTAGTAGAACAGGTGTATGCACCAACGTTAACATTAACGCACGACCGCTGAAGAATTAAATGGGAGCACTTACTGCCTCCTGTTTCGGAAGTGCTGAGGGCTCCTGTGTTAAGTCAGCATTGCTCGGTTAGTGAGCGCTAGTGTCGGCATGCTAGCGAACTCTGCCTTGAGTGAATTCTTTCAAACAGGCAGTAAATAAATCCTAATAAAATAGCTGAAATAGGACTTCCATGCTCATTCACCACCCTGACATGCCCCCTCCCAAAATAATAAAAATAAATACCAAGAAGAGCGCACAATCGGCAAAACACTTTACAGCGTCCTTTGTTAACTTAATCAGAATATCTTTCTGGTGCTAGAGGCCATGAGTGAAAGATGTGAACTTGTCAGTCTGTGTAATCTCCACGCTGATCTATTGTAGCTACTGACCCGTCTGAAGGGAAATCTGGAAGAGGAGAATCATCACCTTCTGAGCCAGATCCAGATGCTGAGTCAGCAGAACCAGATATTGTTGGAGCACAGTATGGAAAGCAAAGAACACTACCACGAAGAACAGAAGCAATACATGTAAGGAACTGCTGCCACCTTCACCAGACACTGTCCGAGTTTAAATCGCTTCCTGTAGGCTTTTGAAGAGTGACCCGTTCTCGCCTTAGTTTGAGACACGTCAGCTTTCCCAACAGTATACAGTTTGGCCCTGGAGAAGTATGTACCATGTTTTATGTGCATATGTGTTTGTTGACGGGAATTGTTCACTGTGGGGAGAACTTCACGTATTGATGTCGCATGCATTGCAGGAAAAGGTATGTACCCTTATCATAGTCTGTGCATACTATAAATTCATTCTTTCTACCACCAGCAGCAAAATACATTATAATTGTTCCAAACCTGGGGAAAGAGAGAACTGAAGATGAAATCAGAGCACCCATAGAATATATGTAAAGAGCAGAAGTCCCAGAACAGCTTTACTACACACCCAACTGATGGGGATAGTGGTGAAGAGTCCACCAAAAAGATACATTATGGGTTTGATGCTAGACATAAGAAGACAACCAAAGTAGATCACTCACCCAAATCCAAACTGGGACAGAACATCAAAGAACAAATAAGTGCCAAAAGAACATATAGGTCTAGACTTGAGTGGTGGCTTCTGGTCTTGGCCATGAAACTTTTGCTGGAAATTAGCAATGGCCATCTCGGTGTAATGGAGAAGAAAGATTTGACCAACTCTACATTGGCTTGGGTTGTAAAAAAGTCAAAGCAATGAAGGTTAATTGGCTTGTTTGAGTAGTTTGGATGTAAATAGAAGAGCTGTTGGGGACAATAGTTAGCAGGGCAAGTAGGGTCCAATTAAGTTTGGTTAATGAGCAGTGTGATAAGTTAGTTCGAAGGCAGCAAGAATAACTGTAGTGGAAACTGATGGACTGATACAGAAGAAAAAAATGTTTTCGGGGGAAATAGTATCTGGCAGAACAGCGAAGATGACTCGAGTCAGTGGATGACACTCCAGATGAAAAAAATGTTTATTAAATGATGAACAAGACTCGACACAGCTGTGTTTCGGCCAACTAGGCCTACATCAGGGGTCTCTTGTACTAAATAAAATCATCCACTTGTAGTGTTTGTCGTCGTCATGAGTGGATAAAAAACTTCATGCGCTCTGTGCTGTACAATTGTTTGTTGCAACTACGAGCTTAATCTTGAAGTTTTCACTGACCGCAAAAACCTTTGCTATGTTTCAGTGCACGGAGCGCATGAAGTTTTTTATCCATTCATGACGATGACAAATACTACAAGTGAATGATTTTATTTAGTACAGGAGAGTCCTGATGCAGGCCTAGTCGGCCGAAACACAGCTGTGTCAAGTCTTGGTCATCATTTAATAAACATTTTTTCATCTGGAGAGTCGTCCACTAACTCTTGAGTCATCTTCGCTGTTCTGCTAGATACTGTATATTGTGGAGGTTTGTTTCTTCTGTGTTTACATCGATCTTCTCGTCAGGGGAGATAGAACTGGAGCCTGGTAGGAATGGGGTCAGAGAAAGGAGTAAAAGACAGGATCACTTTCCTTTATTTTTTTTATGATGTCAGAAAATGAAGGAAGAGGTTAAAGCATAAAGTGTGAGGGGAGAACAGGAATCTAGTGATGAACATAAAGATCTATTTTATTTAAGCCATTTGAATCTGTTATTGAAGAAATCAGCTACTGAAGGAACTGCAGCTGCAGGGCTGTATTCTTAAACTTTGATAGCACCACCTCTGTTAAGCAAAAAGAGCAAGTCACTTTCTCATGGCTAGTCATGTGTGTGCACCGTGTGCATTTTGAAATCTTAAATTACTTTCTCTTCTTGCAGTGATAAATTGAATGCACTAAGGAGACAAAAGGAAAAACTAGAAGAAAAAATAATGGATCAGTACAAGTTTTATGATCCTGCTCCAAAAAAGTAGGTCACATTCTTTCTAGACTATTTCAATCTAGATAGTTCTTCCCACCCCCACCCCCCTCCTTTACAACTATTGCTCCATTCTCCCATAGATAATGGGGAGATTGGTGTAGTTAGGACTGCCTTTTTTTTTTTTTTTTTTCACTGGTTCCTGAGGTTCTTCTTTTTTTTTTTTTTTTTTTCTTCTGCTTCTGCCGCTGCTGAATAAATTAACCCAACTCCAGAGAGAGTTGAATGAGGACAGAAATTTCACCCGTCGCCACTGGAATCTAACCCATCCCCACCTGTCCCTGCTGGAATGTAACCCATCCCTATCACTGCTTGACTCTAACCCATGCCCGCTAGAACCTAACCCTTCCCCCCGTCCCCTCTGGAATCTAACCCAACCCATCCCTGCCCTGTCCCCGCTGGAATCTAACCCATCCCAGCCCATCTGTGCTGGAATCTAACTACTACTACTACTACTACTTAACATTTCTAGAGCGCTACTAGGGTTACGCAGCACTGTACAATTTAACAAAGAGAGACAGTCCCTGCTCAAAGAGCTTACAATCTAATAGACAAGTGAACGGTCGGTCCGATAGGGGCAGTCAAATTGGGGCAGTCTGGATTCACTAACCCATCCCAGCCCGTCCCCTGTGTTAAAATAACCTGTCTTTTGGTAAAATAACCCAACTGTAGCCTATGTTGATAACTTCCCCTCTCAGTGCTTATGGGGATTTCAGTGCTATCAACCCATATCCATTAATTCTTTTAGTGCTATTATAATTGCCATCAACTTGAAGGGACCTAACAGTATTGATGTGGGGACTTACTTCAAAATATAATGTAATTACGTCCCAAACATCCACACTTATATGTATTCTACAGTCCAAATTCACATACTCTTCATATCTTCAGTTTCACTTAATATTTTTTAATATATTTTAAAACGGGGATCATCAGAATAACCAACAACATTTCCCATTTGGGCACAGCATCCCATACAATTATGGCACTGTGTACATCTTCATTGATCTACCCGATTTTTTTCAAACTATTTTTTATGCAGTCTTCAACACTCATATTCCAAAAAGCATCAAACTTTTAGCTTTTAAAATATGTGTAGTAGTACTTCACTTTGTTTGACTCGGTTGTAAAATTGCTGCCATTTTGGGACCATTTTGGTGCCTTGCGTCTGTCATAACGCTGAAAAATCGATGCACACACAGAATAGAATTCCTTGGATACATGAATTTTGCACCCTTCCCATGCTCCATCCAGACCCTGTGCATGTGTATACCCAACATCAAATTATACACTACACGTTTTATATAATAGTGCATAGGTACACATTTATTTATTTAGATTTTGCTCACACCTTTTTCAGTAGTAGCTCAAGGTGAGTTACATTCAGGTACACTGGATATTTCTCTGTCCCAGGAGGGCTCATAATCTCAGTTTGTACCTGAGGCAATGGAGGGTTATGTGACTTACCCAAGGTCACAAGGAGCAGCAGTGGGATTTGAACCAGCCACCTCTGGATTGCAAGACTGGTGGTCTAACCACTAGGCTACTCCTCCACTAGTAACATTCCATATAGAAGCCTGCCCTTGCAAATCAGCCGCGCAGGACGTCAGACTCACAGAAACAGAAGCCTGCACAGCCACATTGCTGATCTGCAAGAGCAGGCTTCTACATGGAATGTTACTAGTGGAATAGCAGCATTAACATTCCATGTAGAATCTCTTATAGTAGCAACATTCCATGTAGAATCTCAAGGTGAGTTACATTCAGGTACTCTGGATATTTCTCTGTCCCAGGAGGGCTCATAATCTCAGTTTGTACCTGAGGCAATGGAGGGTTATGTGACTTGCCCAAGGTCACAAGGAGCAGCAGCAGGATTTGAACCGGGAACCTCTGGATTGCAAGACTGGTGCTCTAACCACTAGGCCACTCCTCTACATTTGACATATGTGCTGTTTTTCTAATGATTTACACGTGTGTCTGTTGTCTAAATTTAGCCACCTTCTTTAACCCCCCCCCCCTTCCTAAGGGCAATTTTATAACCAGATGCCTAATTTCATAATAAAATACTAGCACAATCTCACTTCCATTAGCACTGGAGCTAGTGTAAATCGGTGTCTACATTTTGTGTATATGAATGCAAATGATCATATTTCATAATAAACACAAGTATTCGTACCACTCATGCTTCACCTACACTCCTCCTGTGCAGACACCCACAGTGAGAGTACACAATATGCAATCGATGTGCTTGTTTTTACGCTGGTTGATATTTTATAACTACTACTACTTAACATTTCTAGAGCGCTACTAGGGTTACGCAGCGCTGTACAATTTAACAAAGAGAGACAGTCCCTGCTCAAAGAGCTTACAATCTAATAGACAAGTAAGCGGTCATGTTTGCATGTCAGTAATTAAAATTCTGCCATTTTATGCATGTTCTTGGCAGATAAAACTAGCAAGAAGAAGTAATAAAACAATTTGAATTTCTGGAACAGGTTTTCTCCGTAGACAGGCAGGGCGTCTGCAGCCCTCCTGCTGGCTTAACTATTTTTGGGGATTTTTTTTTAACTTGGTGTGTCTGCAGAGATTCGATCATTCCCCTCAGCAGCCCATGGGATTTCCATTTTCTTACTCTGTTGGCCAGACCAGACTCGGCCTTCCTCCTTCGCCTCACAGCACTCTTTCCACAAATTGTATTTATTATTTTTTTTTTGCTAAAAAGCGTCTGCCACTCAAGCCACTGCCATTTTCCCTTCCATTTAGCAGTTGTCAGGGGACACTCCCCCCCCCCACCCCCCCTGCAGTGTCAGTGCGGCCAGCAAAAAATTAGTCAGGTTTCCACATCCACGCTGCCAGGCCTGGCTTTGGCTATATCATGTATGACGCAAATTTCAGCAACTTAGCTGAATTCTCAGGATCTTTCTCTTTTGGGACCAGCTGTTTCCCTCAACATCCTAGGTTCTCAGCACAGGGACTGTTGCTTCATTCTCATTCTGCCTTCCTTGGTACCAACTCCATTCTCAACCCGTAGGCTGACAATCCGAGTTTTATACCTGGGACAATGGAGGGTTAAATGACTTGCCCAAGGTTACAAGGCACTGCAGTGAAAATCAAAGCCAGTTCCCCAGGTTCTTAGCCCACTACACTGATCATGAGGCTACTCCTAATGGAGACAGGGATAGTGTTGATTTCAGTGGGAGTCGGGAGTGGATGGTTACGTTGATTTCGATGTGTTTGCATGTGTGTGTTACTCTGCCTGTTGCTGCTTACGCTTTTTTTGGAGAACACTTAATTGGACATTAATCGATAGGTTATTATCCACATTGACATGGCCCTGAAAGCTGGAGATAGTGACGTGTTTAAGTAAATTGTACTATTTCTTCTCTGATTTTTGTAATGCATATCTTTGAAACGTTTGTGTCCATCAGGAAAAACCACTGGATTGGAGCCAAAGCTTTGGCTAAGCTGATCAAACCAAAGAGAGATGTCAGGGAACGTCCCAAGTCGGTGCTGGAGGTTCAGCCTCAGCAGACCGACTTCACAGATTCATCCCTGCCCAGAATGCAGCAAGAAAATTTGGATAACACTGTAAGGTCCTATTCTGTAGATGAAAAAGAGATTCCCAGAAGAACAGTGGGCAAAGGTAGGACGCACTCAGCTGCCTGTTGTGGTTCGAGTACATCTGTTATACCTGGCAATAATACTGATCTGCTTGGCAACTGCGTTAACAGTTGGTTGTCCAGTCCACCAGCTGTTGTAGCAGTCGTACTTGAGTTCTTGGTTTCAGAAAAAAAAACAACAACTGAGAATGATATGATTTTGCCATATTCAGGTTAGAGTATCTGTACTTCTTAACCTATTATCATCAATTATCTTATAAAATTGGACAACAGGAATGTATCAGAGTTTGAAATGCATTATGTACTAGTACTCAAACCCTTGGTAGTTTGTTCTATATACTTATTTTCGGGGGGGGGGGGGGGAGCCTTCTCCCATTCAGTGGCGTTCCTAGGGAGGGCTGACACCCAGGGCGGATCGCCGATGCACCCCGCCCCCCGGGTGCAGCGCGATCCCCCACCCCGGCGAAAGAACCCCCCCCAGATGCACGCCGCTGGGGGGATGCCGCGCGCCGGTCAGCTTTGTTCATTTCCATGCTCCCTCTGCCCCGGAACAGGTTACTTCCTGTTCCGGGGCAGAGGGAGCATGGAAACGAACGAAGCTGACCAGCGCGCGGCATCCCCCCTCCCCCCAGCGGCGTGCACCCGGGGCGGACCGCCCCCACTGCTCCCATTATAAATAGAACAGTACTTCCTTTTCAACATTGCTCTTTGCTACTTAGATTTACCTCAAAAGTCCCAAGCTACCCCTCTGATTTATTCTATTAACACTACTGAACCCTGCTAATTATACGTGTTTGAACAAATATGGAGCTTTTTGCTTCTTATATTTAAACTTTCAGGAGTACTGTGTAAGCAAAGTACTATGGTTGCAATGTTGCTCCTACTTGATTGTATAGAAATAAGTGTAAGAAACAAGTTGTAGGTGATTATCTTTCTATTGGATTTTCTCAATATACCTATGACTAACTTGAGAGCTGCACTCTCTCTCTCTTCATCGGGTCAATGAAGAGTGAAATTGCACTGGATTTTATATTGAATCATCTGAATCTCAAGAAAGATATAGTAGAAAAGGTGCAGCGAAGGGCGACTAAAATGATAGCCGGGATGGGACGACTTCCCTATGAAGAAAGACTAAGGAGGCTAGGGCTTTTCAGCTTGGAGAAGAGACGGCTGAGGGGAGACATGATAGAGGTATATAAAATAATGAGTGGAGTGGAACAGGTGGATGTGAAGCGTCTGTTCACGCTTTCCAAAAATACTAGGACTAGGGGGCATGCGATGAAACTACAGTGTAGTCAATTTAAAACAAATCGGAGAAAATGTTTCTTCACCCAACGTGTAATTAAACTCTGGAATTCGTTGCCGGAGAAAGTGGTGAAGGCGGTTAGCTTAGCAGAGTTTAAAAAGGGGTTGGACGGTTTCCTAAAGGACAAGTCCATAAACCGCTACTAAACGGACTTGGAAAACTCCAAAATTCCAGGAATAACATGTATAGAATGTTTGTACGTTTGGGAAGCTTGCCAGGTGCCCTTGGCCTGGATTGGCCACTGTCGTGGACAGGATGCTGGGCTCGATGGACCCTTGGTCTTTTCCCAGTATGGCATTACTTATGTACTTATGACTCTGACAGTGCTACCCAATTCTACCCCTGAGTTGGGTCTTCTGCTGAAGAGCTGTGGAGGCAACATTTATAGCCTTTGGGTGGGGTGAGAGTTCTGGCCATGACTAAAGGTGGCACGGGGGGTATTTAGAGCCTGCGACGCAGGGTTCCTGGAAGAGCCCCTGGTTTAGAGTTGCCAGCCTCAGGGCCATTGCTAAAATGACCAGACTAGGGGAGAGTGAGAGAACGAATATTAAAATGGTATGAAAATTCCCTGCATAGTTGTAAATAAGTACATAAGTATTGCCATACTGGGAAGGACCAAAGGTCCATCGAGCCCAGCATCCTGTTTCCAACAGTGGCCAATCCAGATCACAAATACCCGGCAAGATCCCAAAAATGTACAAAACATTTTATACTGCATATCCCAGAAATAGTGGATTTTCCCCAAGTCCATTTAATAACGGTCTATGGACTTTTCCTTTAGGAAGCCGTCCAAACCTTTTTTTAAACTCCGCTAAGCTAACCGCCTTTACCACATTCTCTGGCAACGAATTCCAGAGTTTAATTACACGTTGAGTGAAGAAAAATTTTCTCCAATTCGTTTTAAATTTACTACATTGTAGCTTATTTTTGGAAAGTGTGCCCATAATCCCAGCACTGGTCCTGATCAATCTAAAATGAAAGAAGCTGAAAGAAACTATTAGCCAAAAGAATGTATGAACAGTATGCTGGTGTTTGTTTCTCTCCCCCCCCCCCCCCCCCCCCCCCCCCCACACCTAGTTGCATCAGCCCCAGAGAAGTAACATGAAGGGAGGGGCTGGATTAGAGAGCAGAGGAATAAAACTCTGCTGTATTTGAAGGACTAGATTAATGATTAGTGCAGTGGACTGAAAACTAGGGGAATGGGTTTGATTCCCACTGTGGCCACTTGTGACCCCGGACAACTTTTTTAACCCTTCATTGCCCCAGCGCACTAGGAACAGAGAAAATTACTTGTATATAATATGTTAACCACTTTGGTTGTACCACAGAAAGGTGGTGTATGTTAGGTTCTTCATACAAGTTTTGTCATACCAGTGAAGTGTCCTGAAGAAAAGGACACGGGGTGGTTGCTGTGGTTTTCTTTCCCTCCCCCTTAAAATAGGCACCAGTAGTCAGTGGCAAGGTTGTTATATCTCCCTAGGAGATTTAAAAAAAACAAAACACTAGAAGTGGCCAGACATTTTACAAGGGGCCCAATGTCTGATCCAGTGTAACGGTCCATGGTTTTTGGAGGGAAGAGGCTTTGTTATCTAAGAAGGGAAGAGTCTGCCAGCACTGTAGCAATGTTGAGGAAGCCCATGAACACTCCAGGGCTATTAATGGGAACAATAAAGGAGCCGTCTCCGCATGGCCAACTAGGCCTCGAGAGGACAGTATGGTACGTTCCTTATGTCAGCTTGGTCTAACAGATGAGTACAGACTGTAGGGTATTAGGAGTTGGAATACCAGCTATTTTAAAAAAAACCCACCCCAAAACTGTTAAATTAGTCAATATTTAATCAACAACCATAATAGTGGTTAGTACTGGGGGCCTATATTTTGGATAATGGTGTGTTGTTGGTGGTTGAAGAGCTGCTGATCTACTCCAGCGTAAAAAAAAAAAGACAGCAGTCACGACAGATTTGCTCACAGAACCTGCAGGCAGAGGCTTATGTTGGTGGACCAGCTGGATATTATTCTTACTAAAAGTAAGGGTAGTTTGAGAAACATTGAAGCACTGGGGAAAATAACTGACTTCCTTTCTGAAAGCTCACTAGATGCTCCATCCTCTCTTCCTGCTGCATTCACCCTGTGGTTGGTCCTCACTGTTATAACCAGAACTGTCTCCCTTCCCCCCCCCCCCCCCCCCCCCTCTCAAATTATCTGTGGTTACGGAGCATCATGAATTAACTGGAGTGGTGGTGTACAGGGCCAAGAAAGCTTTGTTCATTTCCAGTAGAAGCTTTTACGTGTCTGATTATCTAATGGACATACCCTTTAAAAGGTCACAACCTTCTTGCTGCCAGCAGTACTTGCATGTCTCGAGTTTGTTTTTTTTCTTTTTAGATATTTTAGCATGTATTACATTGTTTTATTTTTACATATATTTTGTTTATTTACTTTTCTGTTTTCTTCCTCTTCTTTCCTTTTTTGGGGATACCTGGGTGAAAAATCAATTAGCAGCTCCCTGCAAAAAGTTTCCATTTCTGAGAAGCAGAAGCCAGGTGAAGGAAAGGTCTCCACAGTTTCCAGCACGTCATCCATCTCTCTCTAAACATCTACGGTTCTGGTCATCTTCTGAAACCCCACCCTCTCCTAACGATTCTGTATTTCTGTCAGAAACTGGAGATTTCTAAACCCACCTCTGCTTCCTCCTCCCCCCCCCCCCCCCCCATCCATCCACATAATGCTTCTGAAGCATGCACAAAAAGACAGATGTTCTCCATCAGTTTTAATTGACCGCAAACACATCTGTACCCATTTGGAGTATCAGTAAGAGAGTGCTGGTGCAGGCCAGCAAACATGGACAGAACTTTTCAAATAGAATATGATGGATTGTTATGCAACCTGGCCTTTTCCTCACCATTGTTTATAAGAGACTCAGTTTCCTCCCCCACCCTCCCTCTCTCTCGCACACCCACCCACCACTGGCTGTGTAACAGAATTTTAAGTAAGTTGAATTGCAGTCTGCTCCAGTTGTGTGTTGCAAGTCCGAGCTATGGCACTTTAAAATGTGGAACATTTATGTTTGCTGTTGCTGTGTCTTTTCTTTAAAGGTTTGATTAAAAGTCTTAAAATATTTTTTTAAATCTTTGCTAAGCAAGCCATTTTGCAACTAAACCCCCAAATATCTTTTGTGTGCTTGCTTTTGAGTTTCGTTTATGTCCATAGTGAAAAAGGAGCTGCTTCAGAAACAACGCTGCATGTTTTACTCTTTCACTCACTATGCCTTCAGAGTAACTTCTTTCCTTTCTGCTGTGCTAGATACTGTTTTGGGGGGGGGGGGGGGGTCTGTCTTACATTATTACTCTTGTAAGTTTTATCCAGGTCAGGGTTTTCAGAAATCCTTGCAGATAATTTTAGCTAAATTTGTATGCATGCATCCTGTTCTGCAATTCTGAGAGCAGTGGAATAGGTAGGGTCCCACCTCCTATATCTGTAATACTACTGTGTCGTCAGTTTTCTTAAAGATGAATTCTGTATTCTAGGTTTATTTGCAAACATTTGTAGTGTGAACACCGCCAGTAAGAGTTCTAACTGCTGAATGTTGGCATAAAGCCGTTTGTAAGTCTAATACACAATATAGCAAGTACCTATTATCTAGTGAAATCCACAAATAGAACTGGGTATCTATGGAAGTTGAATTTCTGTGGTGCTCTTATGTTTAATGCAGGACTGCCTCCTAATCACATTGGAATGCAAATAGGAATGAGGAGTGCAACAGATTTTTTTTTTTTTTTTTTTAATAGCTAGAATAAAGAACCTTTGGCTCATTTTTAGATGGATGTTAATGCTTCTGTAATTCAGCAGTCCCTTCTCTCATTCCTTTTCTTTTTTTTAGAATGTCCTTATTCAAGGATGTAAAGTCAGAATTCTTTCCTAAGGAAGACGTAAACAATTTTAAAGCATTTTTATTCAAACAAGTGAAATTTAAGGTGCGTTAGGGAAGAGAGAAAGTGGCGTCCTATCTCCTTCAGACCGTGATTTGACAAAACATTTTACACTAATGCAATAAAAGCAACTAGCAAGTATTCTCTGCTTTTGGCTTTGCTACTGTTTTTAGAAAGGTGGTCTGTTTTCTGGAGGATAACCTTATTGCCTTTTTAAGCACACAATGGGTCGTACAAGAATTGAATATACTCAATCATAGTTCTGTGACAGTTTAAAAAGGAGACCACTGTTTTTGGGGGGGTTTTTTTGTACCCCGCACTTTCCCACTCATGGCAGGCTCAATGCGGCTTACATGGAGCAATGGAGGGTTAAGTGACTTGCCCAGAGTCACAAGGAGCTGCCTGTGCCAGGAATCGAACTCACTTCCTCAGTTCCCCAGGACCAAAGTCCACCACCCTAACCACTAGGCCACTCCTCCACTCCCAAGCATTCTGTCACCTTGCTAACTGTGGGAATCCCATTCTCACTCTCTCTCTCTCTCTCTCTCTCTCTCTCTCTCTCTCTCTCTCTCTCAAAACGACCCCTGTAATAACTGTGACATAGTATTTGAAACTGAGCTTGAATAGGTAAGCCCCTACTTTTAAAAGATGGGTCACATGTTGGCTATACAGACCCATGACCCATCTAACCAATCCGTTTGTGGCCCACTCACCCATAACGTGTTGACGGGTTGCTTGTACTTCCGTTTGTATTGACACCCACCCTTATCTAGCCGAACAGGTTCTTACTACCCAAATTAAAGGAGGCTGTTGAGCAGTAGCGCAGAGTAGGGGACTAAATCCTATTAGGACACTAAACGTCTTCGCTTTTCTTAAGTTAATAGTTGCTGTGTTGTATTGCTTCGTCAGATTGCTTCCTCTGTACAGTCCTTTGTGCCTGCCCCCTACCTTGGATTTTTTTTATTTATTTATTTTGAATGCATGAGAAGATTTATTCTGGTTTTATTTGTCTTTTCGCCTTTTTTTTTTTTCTAGCCACAAATGATCTCATTCAAAGGCACAAGAAGATATCCTATCACGGGGGCAACATTGAGAATGCTGAAACTCCAGAGAACACCAATGATAAGCACTGGCAATTCGAGATGAATTGCAGAGCCCACTCGACTTCAGCCATCCCCACGACAATGGCCACTTCTACACCTACCCTCCAGCACCAGATCAAACCCAGAGGTAAGCGATGCACATTACTGTCAACTGCAAAGAAGAGAGGCAGTGATTTACACCAAGTGAACACACATGTAAAGCAGCAGACCCACGGGGAACTCTTCAGAACGTATTGATGAAATCAAATGCCCAGTATGGCCTTGTTTTTGAAAATCTCTTCATCAGGGATACATAATCTAAAAAATAACACAAAAAGCTTGAAAATGTAGAAATGTAAAAACAAATTACAAATAACAGTATCTGTGTCTAGATGGAAATTAAATGTATTAAAAACATATAAATGTATGAACTGTACTTAAAAATATGCACAATCATACAAATAAACCTTTTATTATAATACTAGGAAAAAATGCCCATTTCTGAGCGCAATGAAACGGGCGCTAGCAAGAGGCCCCCTCCCTCCGTCCCTCCGAGCTACTTGCCTTGTTGGGGGTTGGCGTTCGCCTCGCGTTTTGGCCCTCCGAGTGTTATAGCTTCGCCCTCGACGTCATGACGTTTTCACGCGAGGGCGGTGCAGACCCTCCCTCCGTCCCATTTGCGTTCGGGGTTCGCGTTCGCCTCGCGTTTCGGCCCTCCGAGTGTTATAGCTCCGCCCTCGACGTCATGACGTTTTGACGCGAGGGCGGTGCAGACACTCCAGGGCACACCGGATATCTCGGGCGCCTCAACTTCCGTGGAGGCTTCAGAACGTTGGGGTTGCCTTTTATATAGAGAGATATGCACATGAAATATATTTATTTGTAGCACTTGTATCCCACATTTTCCCACCTATTTGCAGGCTCAGTGTGGCTTACATTATGCCGTAATGGCGATCGCCATATATATATCCTTTGGAAAAAAAGCCAGCTCACCTTCAAAGAGAGTTCCTGCTAGCAAACACACAACTTCTCTTGAAGGTTCTAATGAATTTCTTCGCCTAAAATATATCGTGAAACATAGTGGTAGGGATTGTTTAATAAAACAACGGCTTTTCCCATCTACAGTATGACAGGAGTCTAAATATCTATTCACCATACCACTAAAATATGACAGTCAAATGTGTGTATCATATGAAACCAAGATGAATAAAGGCCATTT
This sequence comes from Microcaecilia unicolor, assembly GCF_901765095.1. Lineage (NCBI taxonomy): Eukaryota > Metazoa > Chordata > Amphibia > Gymnophiona > Siphonopidae > Microcaecilia > Microcaecilia unicolor. The sequence goes on from NC_044039.1 coordinate 208,239,669, forward strand.
AAAAATCACAAAATATGCATACTGGCAATGATAATTTTTACAGACAACGTCTGTTTGAGTTTCAGGTAAGTGTTTGTATAATAAAATTTGTTTGGAATGCTGCAACTTGTAGACGTAAGTACGAATGATACTTTATGTAATTGTTTTTATAGTTTTACTTTCTTTTTGGCAAAGAGCTTTAAAAAAAAAAAATATATATATATATATACACACACACACAGTGCACTCCATTTAAGTGCACGTCAGATAAGCACATGCTTTGTTTAACTGCATGCCGTACTTCGGTCCCGTTTTTGGCACCATCAATTTCTATGGGGACAAACTTCGGTTTAGCACACCACTGATAAGTGCAAGATTCGCTTATATGCATGGTTCAAGACCGCACCTCTGCAGGAAAGACTCCGCATAAGCGTGCGCATGGAATATGGAAGCCAATTGGCGCGTGACAACCAACAAGATTTCAAATTTACTGCCTCTTTAACTGCCACAGGCAGAATAAGCAAAAGAATGTTGTTAGAGCGTACACTGGGGTCATCGTCATCGTGGCAGAACTGTAAGACTTTAACACTGGCTGAACAAATAGAAGTTCTTAAAAAGTTAGAAAACAAATAAAGTCAAGCATCTATTGCTAAAGAATATGGTGTCAATCCCAGTCAAATTTCACGTGTCTTGAAGCAGAAAGACCAGCTTCTGGAAGACTGGCAAAACAATACAAATCCACACCGGAAACAAAAACGTGCGGGAAAAGCTGAGGAGGTAGAAGATGCTCTTCTTCGGTGGTTTTCTCGAGTCAGGAGCAGACAGTTTCCTGGAGTTAGGAGCAGACAGTTTCCTGTCAGTGGTCCGCTGCTTATGTAGAAAGCTAACCAGATAGCTGAAAGTCTTGGACTAACTGAATTCAAAGCCACTGTTGGACGGTTGGAAAGATAGAAGGAGAGGAACAGCATAAAATTCAAGAAACAGCATGGTGAGAAACAAGACGCTGATGACTTTGGTGCTGAAAATTGGGTTGTTTTAGTTCTTCCTACCATCTTGAACGAGTTTGCACCTCGTGACATTTTCAATGCTGACGAAAACAGTCTCTACTGGCGAGCGATTCCTGATGGAACACTTGTATTCAAAATGCCAAAACTACTGGAGGAAAAACATCGAAGGACCGACTGACGATCCTCCTTTGCTGCAATATGGATGGGAGTGAGAAGTTGGAACCCCTTGTCATTGGAAAGAGCAAAACAGCCCCGTTGCTTCAAGAAAGTTAAGCGACTTCCTGTGTCATGCGAGGCTAATGCAAATTCATGGATGACTGGGGAAATTTGGAAGCAGTAGCTAAAGAAGTTAGACACTAGAATGTGGGCACAAAAGCGTCAGATTTTGTTGTTTTGTGATGATTGTGCTGCACACAGGGATGATATCAGGCTGTCTAAGGTCAAGGTGGTCTTCCTGCCACCAAACACTACCTCTGATCCAACCTATGGATCAGGGCATAATAGCCAATTTCAAACAACATTATCGGGCTCTTGTGCTACGTCGTCTGATGAGCGTTATGGATGACCAGACTGGCAAGGATAAACGTGCTGTTGAACTGGCTCGTAATCTATCACTGTTGGATTCCCTACATATGCAGAAAGAAGCCTGGAATCATGTTACACAGGCAACCATTG